>NW_015555860.1:0-3456 GCF_001515605.1 Sinocyclocheilus anshuiensis
ACAGCATTTATTTAAAAAAGAAATCTTCTGTAACATTACATATGTTTTTCCTGTCCATTTTTGATCAATTTAATGCTTCCTTGCTGAATAAATGTATTAATTTCTTTCCAAAAATATTTTTTTTTACTGACCTCAAGGCTAGTGTATATTTATAGTAGTTGCATTCAAAATAGGCTTTCTTCCGAATACAAACAATTATGAACAAAGAAACAGATGCTGATATTGTTATTCTACTAATGGACACATGGGGGTGACTCAACATATTTAAGACTTTCACTCATGGTAGATTCCAAATTAAGTGATCCATTTACTGGAAGCAATGATGCCTTAAATCAACGCTAATTTTAATGACGGATTTAGCTGCTAGGAAATTTTCACAATGATCACAATGAGGGAAAGTACCTCAACGCCAACAAACAACAAAAAATTGTGCCTAAAATACCCTATTTTCAGATATTTCAGGAACATACAATGTAGAACATCTGTACTTCAGATTGAATATGGAGCAGATGTGCACAGAAACCAAACAAGATAATTAACCTTTAATGTCGCTCAAAAAAAAACAAAACTTTTTTTTTTTACAACATTTTGAACATTTTAAACATTTTAGAAACTCATCTACCTAAAAGTCTTAGTGTAACCATGCATATTTTGGATACCAATTTCCTATATTTCCTATGGGTTCATATGAATTACTTGGTTTCAAATACAATTCAGAACAAAATAAAGACAATTAAGAAACGATACATGTAGAAATGCCACCGGTAGCTTTAACAGTATGGTAACATAACAGGGTATAATCAACAATGTATAAAACATAACTTAATTATAAACATGGCTTGTAAAACAATGAAATCTCAATATATTTGAGTAACTCATAAAGTCCCGAGGTTGATGTCCTGCTTGTAAATGTTTTTAAAAATACCACAGGTGCTTTAGCGATCACAGTCCAAGCAGTTTTTCTGCCTGCTCGCGCAGTTTGTACTTCTGGATCTGAGAGAGATGAAGAAAAGAAACAGTTGTAGTGCTATTGAAGGGTTCAAGCTGTCCACAGCAAACCACAAGCCTTTAAAAGCAAAGGTGACACAGTAGACCTCGAATGTCTGAAACCACTTCAGAGGGTTTCATGCAGACGGGGAAATTGCTTGAATTTCTTCTGTCTAGAAACTAATGTGAATCCACCCAGGAAAACACCATTTGAACATTTTCTTCATATTTAACATGATGTACCCACCAAGATACAGAGAGGAGTGGTGACAAAGTAAAGAGAGATTCATTCAGAACATGACTTCCTCTGGACTAAATGAATCATCGGAATTGTTTATTTTTTATTATTATTTCATTATCACGGGTACAGCAACTTTCATATTGTCTCATATCACTTACCTTGCCTGTGACAGTCAGAGGATATCCCTGAACAAACGTTACATAGCGTGGCACCTTGTAATGGGCAAGCTGCGAAAAACAACAGAAGTATTTAAATGGCAGCTGCATACTGTACATGTGATGGTGAACCAATGAAACCATTGTTATTTAAGTATCTTTGAGATACTATTAAAGCTTTTATAAATATATATATTTGTTTTTTGTCAAGCTAGTAGTAATTTTTTTTTCGTTTGTATTAGTTTCTTTTATGATATTTATGAATTTTACTTCAGTTTTAGTTATTTTAGTAAGTCAAGTTGAACTTAATGAAAGTGAAAGTAAGGAAAATGTTTTTATGGTTTTAGTTTACTATAATAACCCTGGATGACACAGATATTCTGACCTTTCCTTTGCAGTAGGCCTTGATCTCTTCTGCAGTGCATTCCTGACCAGCCTTGAGCCTAATGCAAGCACAAACTTCCTCACCCATTCTCTCATCCTTCACTCCAACCACCTGTTTGGAAAACACAGAGAGAACATGCTTTTCTACACTGCAAAAATGATTTTCTTTCCTCAGGATTTTGTCTTGTTTTCGAGTGAAAATGACATTTTATCAGAATGAAGTGACTTCATGCTTAAAACAAGAAAAAATGTGTCCATGGGGTAAAAAAAAATCTATTTTTTTCTTACCTCAATTTTATTTTCTTACCTCATTAGCAGATATTTTTTCGTGGTTTACTTAATTTTGATACATTTTTCAGAAAACAAGTATTAATATCTCTCATTTTGCTTCTCAAGCAAATCTATCTAGATGTAAGAATGTTTAGATATTTATACCAGAAAACATTTAAAAAATAAGAGGAAGAAAATCATTTTTTGCAGTGTAGACCATATTTCTATCTTTAACATAAATTGGAATTTAAAGGAATATTTGATGAAAATGATCAAACAGCTACAGGTAAATAAATAGTTGATGAGAATTATCAAGTGCTAAAGGTACACAAATGTCTCTGGTTAACATTGTTTACCTGTGCTTCTTGAATTTGAGGGTGTGTGTGCAGAAACTGTTCGATTTCAGCAGGGTAGATGTTTTCTCCTCCTCGGATGATCAAGTCCTTGATGCGACCATCTATTTTGCAGTATCCGTACCCGTCCAAACTGGCAATGTCACTGTATCAGATCACAGTCATTGAGGACTGTTTGCAATGAATCCTGAATATTAACCATGTTTATATCAAGTAAGAGAGGAAAAAATTCCAATGCACTTACCCAGTCTTGTACCAGCAATCTTTTGTGATGCACTCCTGGGTCTTTTCATCATCTTTCCAGTATTCCAGCATCACGCAGTATCCCCTGATCATCAGCTCTCCCTGAGCACCCAGAGGCACGATCTCTCCTGTAGTAGGGTTCACTACTTTTGCCTAATGGAGAAACAACCATTCAGTGTGCTACAACTGACTATAAATATGCACGCAGAACATCTTTATCTAGTATTGTGTACTAAATGAACCTCAGTGTGGGGGCAAATACATCCAGCAGTCTCTGTCTTTCGCTCAATGCTGTCAATTGGAAAGCCGCAGAATGTGACAGGGCTGTTTTCGGTTGTGCCGTACGCAATCTGTTCCAAAAGAGATTGAAGCTCTTCACCAGATAGCACAAATAAACATTCAAACTTCGTGCCTAATTCATCATTTTGTGAGAATGTCTAGAACCTACACTGGGGTAAAAATAACACTAATGAAAATGCTTCAATTTAGCATTTTTAAAACACATTATATATACATATATATATACACAATATAAATATTTTTTTAATAATGTATTATTTTATTATTATGTTTTACTAAATTGTTACAATTTATTTAAAAATATTTATAATAAAAATAATGAATTGATAATTTAAAGGGGTCATATGATGTTGCTAAAAAGAACATTATTTTGTGTATTTGGTGTAATGAAATGTGTTTATGCGGTTTAAGGAAAAAAAAAAACATTATTTTCCACATACTGTACATTATTGTTTTTCCTCTATGCCCCGCCTTTCTGAAACACGTCGATTTTTACAAAGCTCATCGGTCTGAAAAGCAAGGT
>NW_015555860.1:3665-21981 GCF_001515605.1 Sinocyclocheilus anshuiensis
ACTACAGCGAGAATAAAAGTTACGCCTTCTTTCTTTGCGTGAACATTTGGGCGGCGTTATGCAAATATTCCCACATCGTGACGTAGACATGTGGGGGCGTGTTAGAACGAGCCGTTTTAGGTAGGTGTGGTTGACTCTTAACTTTTATAAAGAATATCTCTTTGGATTTGAGACTTTAGTCTTTGCAACTTTACAGATCTTATTTATGCACCAAGAGCTTGTATCACTTCAAAGAGAAAGGAAAAATTGAAATCGCATCATATGACCCCTTTAATATAAAATATTTCTGATAACACGAACGAAAATGCTTCAACTTAGCATTAAAAGTGTAATATATTGTTAATATTTTATATATATACTGTAAATGTTTCATATAATTTATTATTTTATTAATTTATTTATATTTATAATAAATTATACTGAACTCATCATTTATATAAAATGTTTCTTATAATAAAAATACTTCAGTTTTGCATATTTAAAATATAATGTAATTTTACATGAATAAGTTACATATATATTTTTATTTAAAAATGTATTTTATTATCATAATTTATTATATATAATGATACTGAACTGATAAACTAATATAAAATAAATCAAGTAAAAATAAACGGATATAAAAAAAATCAAATGATATTAAATTGATACATTTAAATCCCTCCACCCCTCTCCTTGCTTGATCAAACTAATTTTACCTATAAAAAGTACAGAATCTGAAATATCATAAAATGTCTTCGTTTTACTTTTTTTATTTTATTTCCATGATTAAAAATATATTTTAAACCCTAGATTTTGGATTCCACTGTATATGTTAAGATTTGTGGAACTAACCTCTGATTTCTATGCCATTAAACTTTTGTTTAAATTTCAGTCAGTGTGCTTATATTACTCGTTTTGCACAGCCGAATATGGTAAAGGCCTTTTGCTAACATTTTTCCACAAACTAGCCTAATGGCAAGCAGACAGCTGAATCAGGCCTGGGAGGCAGGTGAGGTATGTGGTGAGCACCTGAGAACTGGCACACCAGCTGTTGTTCTCTCGCTTTACAGTATCGCTTCAGGCTAAAACAAATCTTCCAAAAAACGAAGTAGATAATGTGCACTGGAAACAATTCATCACAGTGTCTTTAAAGAGACATAACCTCATCATGGCACAGGATGTCAATTTATGTTTACCAAACTGAATTACAAGTGCTGCCAGCTGGTGAGACTGTGACGTGCCAGACATTTATAATGTTTGTTTGGAACATTTTAAGTGATTTTAAGTGAGTCATGAGCTTTTGAACTCAATAAGTTAATAAAAAACTATGTATCATCTTTAATAACTATGATTTCAGTGTCAAATATCATATTAAACTTTGCTCACCACAATACCTACTACTAGCCAAACACTAGTTGCTGGGCAGTATTTGCACAATCTAGCATGAATGTGGACTTGAAAATACCAAGACATACACTTTGCCGATAAAATGTTACATTTGTTAAGCAAACACTAGATTCCGCCTAACCTGAGAAAAGCTGAGGCGCTCATAAACAGATCGGAGGACTATCAGGTCTTTGAACCAAAAAGGAACAAGGATACAACATTTGTTACACATAATCCAACCTCAGTTGGCCACTGTGAAAATGTTTGTTGAAGCATGTGGGAAAAAAATACTGGGTGATTCCACAGTGCACTTTATTTTCTTTTAATTTTTTATTGAATACTGGACATAGTTGAAATGAAAGGAGACATTTATGCAGAGCAATGCACCTCTCTACTCCATGAAACGCGCCACTGCAGACAAAATAAAAACCTCCATTTCCATTGTTGTGATGTGATACCAGCCAAACATCTGGCGGTGATTATATGTTATAAAACGGCCCGCCACACGGGAGTGGCTCCCTTTCCTCCTGCTGACTAAAAACAATGGAAATGTCTGGCACGACACACAGTCTCACCTTAACCTCATGAGACTTGGCTGCGCACAAATTAGCCTATGAAATGAGAGAGTAAAAATAAAAATACAATCACATTTCAGACCTCTGAACTTGTTTGTACTGAACATGTAATGAGAACCTTTCATGTATTTTAAAGGTAGAAAGAAAAAAAAAGTTTTTTTTATTAAAATAGAAACAATCAGAACTTAAATGTCTCACATATCAGGTTTGTGAAAATTGGTGAAAATCACATGAGTATACTTACAGAAAATGTTCAATGCATCCGCATATGAACAATTAAAAAAAAAAAAATAGAACAAACGAATTGCATGCGTCACGGTGCGTGTGGAGAGATGAAGCGAGGACTCAAGTGCAGGATGAATGGTTCTTTCTTTTAATAATAAAATGAAACAAAAACAAACTAAAACAACCCCGAGGGGGAAAAACAGACAGGCAGGCTAGGAACTGCACTACATGCAGACATAACACACACAATGAAAAACGACAGATCAGCACAGGATTACAGACACCAGGAGAATAAATAGGAAACCAAATGAGGAGGCTAGCGAGGGAGACACAGGTGGAGCAACTTAAACAATATTGAGGTAACAAGATGGGCGGGGCAAGACAATAGACAGGAGAGAGCACATAGCAACAAACAAACACAACACAAGCCATGTGCTCACAGAACACAGTGTCATCTGGTGGCCATCCTGGGCACAACCGCTGAAGACTGTAACAGTATGAGTCTGATCTTTGAAATGACTTTCATGATCTAGTCGTTGTGGTTCTTGAGTGGAAGGGAATATTAGTGAATAATGACTTAAATTGTGAACTGTTTGTCAGAGAGAAAGTCATCTTATGGCTTGAGAAGACTGTCTGTAGGTCAAATGGATTAATTTTATTATACTGTCCTTTATGAATCAATGTGTAACTAGTTTTTTTTGTTTGTTTGTAATTATGTATGAGGCAAAGCCACTGTGGGGAGAACTCGAATGTGCAGAAAATGTTGGGAAACTAAAGAACTTAGAGGTCCTGGAGGATTTTTGTCAAGGAGAGTGGACAATTTCACCTATCAGGACAAAACAGGGACTCATACACAACATACATATGTTGAATCCTTGTTCCTTTTTTGGTTCAAAGACCTGATAGTCCTCATACATACAGTGATGCTTGAGGTATAAAAAGAAATCACAATATTAAAAAGGTATATCAACTTTCTGAACAGTAAGTTCAGTTATCCTTTTGTCTTCTGGAATATATGTAAATATGTTATATCAAATAGCTTCATTAGAGAAGTTCTAAAGAAAAAATGTTATTTTATAATCTGTAATAAATAAATAAATATCTAGAAAATTCTGCACGGGCCAAGTAAAGTTAGAAGCAAAACTGTATAATAACTACTAAATAAATAAATGTTTAATTTCTTTTAATATCTTCTGAAATGGCTATGTAATGTTAAGAGCAAAACTGTAATAAATAAATAAATAAATGTTTAATTTATTTTTAAGAAAAATCGTGCCGATTTAGCCATTGCTAGGTAATGTTAAGAGCAAACTGTATTATAAACAATAAATAAATAAACATTTACATTTATTTTTAATAAATATCTTACAAATTCTGCAATGGCTATGTAAAGTTAAGAGCAGAACTGTATTTTAAGCATTATTTAAATACATAAATATTTTAAATTAATTTTAATAAATATCTTGCAGATTCTGCAATTGCTATGTAACATTAAGAGCAGAACTATTATAAACACCCATCCGTTCAGCTTTCTTCCCTCCTTTCCTCCCCCTCCCCCTCTTCTCTCTCGAGCTCACCTCCAGCCCTCTCTCTCTGCACTCTCACACACTCCCTCTCTTTACTCTGAGGTTGTGTGGACCACTTTTGCTGTCTGTATATGTTCCTGCTGCAAGAGTTGGAGTAAAGGTAAAAGAAGACCAACAGCCAGACAGCATAAAGCAGTGGACTGATCAACACAGCGTCATCATGTACAGTTTAAGCTTCCTACTGGTGCTAGTGTGCCTACAGGTTTGCGTCCCCTTTGTGTTTGGCGCGCCAACTCAATGCCCAAGCCAGTGCCACTGCCATGGGGACCTGCAACATGTTATCTGTGACAACGTCGGGCTGAAGAAGATCCCCCGCATATCTGAGGCCACCCGTCTCCTAAACCTGCAACGCAACAACCTGGGAAATCTCCCAACCGGGGGCTTCAGCGAGATGAAGGGGCTCATTTCTCTTCACCTGCAGCACTGTCAGATCCGAGAACTCTCCAGCCAGGCTTTCAAAGGACTGAAGAAACTCATCTACCTCTACTTGTCTAACAATGAGATCAGCACCATCAAACCAGGTGCTTTTGAGGACCTGACCGAACTGACCTATCTCTACTTGGACGGTAACCAAATTACAAGTCTTCCGAAGGGCATCTTTTCTCCCATGATCAACCTCTTTATCCTGCAGCTCGACAACAACAAGCTTCGAGAGCTGCAGCCTGGTACTTTCACAGGTGCTAGTGATTTCCGATGGCTTTACATGAGTGGCAACGAGTTGAGCTCCATACAGCCAGGTTCTTTTGATGAAGTGGAGAACCTGGCCATTCTAACTCTGGACCATAACAAGCTGTCCACCTACCCTCTCCTGGCTATGAACAAGCTGCGTGTGGTGGAGGAGCTCAACCTGTCCAAAAACCCTCTCAGCCTCATCCCTGACCATGCTTTCCGGAGCTTTGGCCGCTACATGGAGAAGCTCCATCTAAATGACATGAGCCTGGAGAAGGTAAGTCCGTGACATACTGTAGCAGTTATTTTGTGGATTAAACACTTAAAATGTAGAATAAAACATGAGAATCAAGACTCTGATTAATGACTATGTTTTATTTTATTATTTATATTATTATTAATATATAAAATGAATTCTTTTAAATTATTCATATTATTTCTATATACACAAACGTGTGTAAAAACACATCAACAAGCATCGGTGCCATGCAGTTGGTCAGTGTTGTTTGTATGACAGAAAAGGGAAAAAATAACCACTCTCCCCTCACGTGTGGATATTTTTAGGGTCTATTTGCTTTAAAAAAAAGTGTTATTTTGAGACCCAAGTTTTTCCTCTCACTTGGTGCACCATGTAAACAGGTCAGCAAGGGTTAGCAGACTGGTAAATAGTGACAGGGTGTTCGGTTGCCCATGAAGAGAGGTATTTTAGGCTGAAGTTGCCTCACCTAAATGGACAATTCATCCCAATTCAGGAATTTCTGGCAGAAGAGCAAGTCGATGGAGGAGTGGACAGACAGAAAAAGTGAAAACAACCCTTCTAAAAAAAGTGTTATTTTGAGACCCAAGTTTTTTCCTCTCACTTGGTGCACCATGTAAACAGGTCAGCAAGGGTTAGCAGACAGGTAAATAGTGACAGGGTGTTCGGTTGCCCATGAAGAGAGGTATTTTAGGCTGAAGTTGCCTCACCTGAATAGACAATTCAGCCCAATTCAGGAATTTCTGACAGAAGAGCAGGTCGATGGAGGAGTGGACAGACAGAAAAAGTGAAAACAACCCTTCCATGCTGGAATTGATCCATCCTCCATCGCCTCAAATTACCAAACTCTCCACGTCTCTTGCCTTCTGAGTGGAAATTTCCAAAATGTCCCTTCAATAAGTGCATCTTTTCGACGCTTACATAACACACCCACACACACAATGGGCCTCATTTATCAATCTAACGTAGAAACGAGCGCAGCTTCAATAAGTGCATCTTTTCTACGCTTACATAACACACCCACACAAACACTATGTGTATACTTTCTAAGCCCCTCAACCGTGGTCTTCCTATAAAGCAGACACCATGCAGACCAGTACATCTAACACCTGGGTGAAGTTTTTAGCAGCCCTGCATACGCTTATGAAGTTTGATGGCGGGCTGGAAGGAAAGTGCGGAGAGGTTTACATAAGCCCTGGCACATAGGACAGCATGAGAGAGGAAGTTTTTAGCAGTCCTGCATACGCTTATGAAGTTTGATGGAGGGCTGGAAGGAAAGTGTGGAGAGGTTTACATAAGCCCTGGCACATAGGACAGCATGAGAGAGGCCTTTCATGTGGAAAAAAGCCCTCAGTCCAGCATCCACAAGTCTGCTTTAGATATTAAGAGTGACTTTGAATGCTAACCGTAAGGATATTCTTAAAAGCAGTGAGTTGTAACGTGCTATCGACTAAACAACTGTATATCTGTCCTTTCTACCTATCAAGTTCTCCAATGCTGCCTTTGAGGGAGTGACGGCTCTCAGATCTCTGCACCTTGAGAACAACAAGCTAAAATCACTGCCGAGCAGCCTTGAGTTCAGCACCCTCCAGAACATCACTCTGTTTAACAACCCCTGGAGCTGCACCTGCCAGTTAGCAAACCTCAGAAAGTAAGAGACAACAAAAGAGTAACGGTATTCAGAACAGACCAAGAATGAAAAATAAGTAGTTATAAAATTATATATTCACCTATAAAATAAATCTAATTAGGCTATATTGACATTCATTATAAACAGCATACAAATGTAAAGCAAAACTGAAACGGCATTGGGCTCACGAGCCTGTCTCATACCAAACTGGATTTAAGTTTGATGTAGTCTATAACAAGAAAGTATGCCTTTCATTTTTACTTCATGGCTTCATTCAAGTCAACATGAAATCAAAATCGAACCTATTTACTTTCTTAATTCACAATTCTGATATCATCGTCATTGATATTGTGAACATGCTGACATCACTAAGGCTGTGTGAGCTAATTTATAATATTAACCAATAGCCAAATAGCAATTGAGTCACTGACACTGTTGGAGAAAATTCACATTCATCCTGCTATGCAATGCCCACTTTTTACTATCCAATCAATTCTTGACAAAAAGTCCCGTCCCATATATTTTATCTTGCTGAATATCTAGTTTTACTCTGAAATAAGTCAAATGAACAAACAGCTGACATTAACTTTAATGGTTCTTAAGATTTACTCTAAATGCTTGGATTTGCTTGTTCAGATGGTTGGACACTAGCCGCCATCACCCTGATGCAGTTTGTGCTTCTCCTGGAAGCCAGAAAGGAAAGCAAATAAGAGACAGCACTGCTTTCACCCGCTGCAAGGCAAAGACAAAGAAGGCCAGGAAGGGAGCACGGCTTTGAAATGGTGAGCAGCCCTGTTATTTCCACTCTCACAAATTTAGAATCTTAACACAAACCTAAAAAGTGAAAACATTACAAATGACATTAAATATAAATGGCTTCCTTAATAAGCCATATTCCTCTAGTTCAGTGGTTCATAACCAGGGGGCCAGGGCATACTAACAGCCTCTGCAAACTTTACATTTATATTTAAATTTTGGCTTTCATCCAAAGCGGCTTACATTGCATTCAAGGTACACATTTTATCAGTTCTTGCTTTCCCTGTGAATCTAACACATGACTTTGGCTTCACTAGTGCATGCACTACTGTTTGAACTGCAGGAAGGCCATTACTTCCAGGGAGCTTCCAATAAATATTACAATTATTTAAATGTACCTATATTAACAATCTTAATAATAAAAAACACCTAAAATAAAGATGTACAACATATTTTTATTACAACAATAGTAGCAGAGGTATATCCGCTTATATAGAAGGGCCTTTGAATATTGTCTTGGACAAGAGAGACTTGGAGTCCAAAAGGTTGAAACCCACTGGTCTAAAACACAATATTATTGTAACATTGTAAAATTATTAAGTAAATTTAAAATGAATTATTAGTATTTGCAAGAAAGCTGAGATTAAAGTCAAAGTTCACCAAGGAATTTTTGTTATTTAAAGCCGGACACCAGAAGTCAATTACAAAATGATAACCAGCTACTAAAGATTACTAAGATTATACTAAACATTACTAAACAACCAAGTCTTCCAGTCCAGACCCATCTATGGTTTATGTGGTCCACAGAGGTCTTGTAAATGAGACCACATGATTACGGCTCCAGCTATGATCATAAAAATGAGACATTAATCACAGTCCTCAGTATGACAACTAGCCTCTTTCCACATGATTTGCAAATGTAAATAAATTAGAAAGGAGAAAAAAGGGTAAATAACTAGTCTCAAGGGTTCTCTGTGATGCATGGAGCAAGAAACCACTGCTCTCCCATAATCTCTATCAAAGACCTTTTCATCAGGAGATACTCATGAGATTCACTGCTCAAGTGCTTCCACAAGTCCCGAGAGACCACTGTGGATGCGATAAACAACAGTAAATGGTTATGAAATTGTTTAAGCCCAGGTTTGCAAAGTAATCCCATTGATTTGGGAGTGGAGAAACCTGGTTCCAAGTTACCAATTTAGTCACTGGTGGTCGTACCTCTATTAATGAGCTTACTTCCAGTAACTTCTGTGAGAAATTAAAGTTGCATATTTGCACAGAGAATCAAGAGGTTAATGCTAACCGTAAGTGTTTTTACCTCTTCCAACATGAAAGACTGAATGGTAATACTGTAATTGTGGTCAGGATATGGGTTTGGGCCACTGCTTTGTGGTAAAATACTGTCTGTTATGTTTTTCCAACCTATCCTTTATGTTCCTCCTGGTCTCTTTGTCTTTTAAGGTTTGTTTGTGTGTTTCCATTTTGGCTTTGGCATTATGTGCAGACCATCAGATGTCCAAAACTGAGCTTGGCGATCTTATTTGTATGTTCCCGCAGGAGGACAGGGAGAAGAGGCCTGTCCAGGTGTTGGGACTTCAATGTGCAGAAAAGAAAAGCAATGCAGACTGCTACATTGGGACTGTCCATTTCCTCTTTCACTAATTTTTTGTGTGACATATAGATGCGCTGACTCAATACATACTAAATAACATGAATAAATGTTATTTATAAATATATGTTCACAGACATTGACAAACACCCTGAAGGAGCAACTGTGTGAGTTTGCAAAGAGAGCTTTCACAAACATGTACACCGCAAAGGAAATACGCCTCAAACTCTCAGTGTTCATTGTTATAGTAATGCATATGCTAATTCAAAAACCTGGTGATAAATCCAACATTATCACACAACTAGTTTCTACACCATAGTAAAAATCAGGAGTACTCTTCTCCATAAAATCAGAATTGGTAGAGTAGATTTGCATTGATTAGCATTTACTTAGAGACTCAGCAGTATCTCATTGAAGTATAAATGTGCACAGGTAATTCATCAAACACCTCAAGATTGTATGTTTTGTTTTTCCAGATTTAAGCATATTTTTTTTAGCATAGAAATGTGTAAGGATGTACATAAAATCTGACCCTTTTTGAGTATATCAAACCAAATGGCCACTGTAGAATGAATCTTGTCCATTCTACTGATTCTAATTTTAAGGTCTTCCACGGCATACTCCCATTATTAGGGTAGAAGCACTTAAAATTATATAACCAAAGAGTTATAATCACAACAGAGCTCTTCATGAGGATCCTCTTTTAACATTGTGAGTTCATCCTTAGCTTTAAACATCTCACAACGTCCTGCAAGGAATTTCCGGGCTTTGCAAACATAACAAACCTTGACCGTGAGTCCGTGACTAAAGCTGACACATTCAAGATGTGACATGACCTGACCTCTTCTTAACATCTCTGACCAAAGTCAAACGCAACACAGGCCAGGAAAACATGGACTCCTTATAGCCATGAAAATGATAAATGAGATAATGTAAAGTCTATGTAAGGAATAACACAGCTAGTCATTGTCACACAATAAATCCAGACAGGATAATCAGGATTGGTTGCCAAATATACAGTTTAGCCATTAAAGGTGCTGTATGTAGGATTGACACCGAGTGGTTGAACTAAGTATTGCAGTCCAAATTCAAAATATTGGAGAGGGTTTTTTTTCAACCGGCCCCTCCTCCTCAGACTTGATGCACACGCAGGTTCAGATTGACGACACCAACAGGAACGAGCGCACTTGCTGATGAATGAAATTAAATATGCTGTGTTTTCCGTCAACTGGCAACCCGGGGTGCCGAAATACAATTGGGTAAACTGGCAGTGGCCGGGTTTCACAAACCAAAACAGAGACCGACATTCCGGCCCGGAACGCACATTTTCAAAGGAGAATAACTGACTGTAGCATTGTTTTTCAGATAAACAAGTATGTTAACTTAGCATTTTTCTTAAATATCTGCAAACATATTATGGTCTTTTTATGCTTTAAAAACTTACATACAGCACCTTTCAGAATGCTGCGACTGACCAATCAAAATCAAGAAATGACAAGTGATGGTGGTGCCAGGAAAAGAGGATTTACGAAGAGCAGGAAAAATGAAAAGAGAATAAAAATTGAGACAAATGGTGGTTCTCCAGTCTAATGTTATCAATTTGTTACTGTTATGTACATTCAAAGCAACACTATAGTAATAGTTTCTTTCAGCAAATGAAAACTGTATGCTCTAAAATTGTGCAATATGTTCTTTGAAAAACAATAGTGCTAACAGATACTGCTATCAGATCCTGCTGCCTTCTCCATATCTGGTTCTTAAAGGTATAGTTCACCCAAAAATGAAAATTCTGTCATCATTTACTCAACCTCAAAACTTGTATGACGTTTTTCTTTTGTGGGAAATAAAATTAGTTATTCATAACAGAATGTCCAAGATGCTCTCTTTTTTTTAAAGTGGAATTTTTTAAGGAATAACTGTCTTCTTCGTCCTAAATTTTAGTTTGCTCCTCACACAAAGCTATTATATGGCTTCAGAAGACTTTAGTTATTGTGCAAATAATATGGACTACTTGTATGGTTCTTTTTGGAGCTTTACAGCATCATTTTATGGAAGAAAGCAGCTCAGAGATAGAAAGTCATACAGTTTGGAACAACATGAGAGTTAGTACATGACACCTACATTTTAATTTTCTGCTGAACTATGCTTTAACAATGCTCTTTTAAAAAGGAGAACAGCTATTCATACAATACCTTTCAAAGGTTTGGAGTCAGTAAGATTTTTTTTTTAAGAACTTAATTTATTCATCAAGGATGCATTAAATTAATCAAAGGTGACAGTACAGTTCTATATTGTTTAAAAACATTATTTTTTAAATAAATGCTGTTCTTTTGAACTTTTTAATCATTATAGAATCCTGTATAATGTATTATAGTATCCACAAAAATATTAAGCAGCACAACTGTTTTCAACACTGATAATAAGTAATAAGTGATATTTATTGAGTGCCAAGAAATCATTCAGCATATTAGAATGATTTCTGAAGGATCATGTGACACTGATGACTGGAGTAATGACTGCTGAAAATTCAGCTTTGCCATCACAGGAATAAATTATATTTTTAAATAAATTAAATGAGAAAATATTTTAAATAGTAATATTATTACACAATATTACTGTTTTACTTTATATTTGATTCAATGAAAGCAGCCTTGGTGAGCAAGAGACTTCTTTCAAAGACATTCAAAAATGACCCCAAACTTTTGAAAGGTAATGTATATTTTGTACAAATACCAAGCTTTTTTCATTCAAATATAAGGGGAATTTTTAATGTGAGAATGGATAGTGAATTAAAAGAAGACATATCTTTTCTTAGAACAGAAAGGACAATACTAAAATAAATGTACAGACCAAGTGAGCTGGGCTATGAGTGACTTATTTTGTACAAATACCAAGCTGTTTTCATTCAAATATAAGGGGAATTTTTAATGTGAGAATGGATAGTGAATTAAAAGAAGACATATCTTTTCTTAGAACAGAAAGGACAATACTAAAATAAATGTACAGACCAAGTGAGCTGGGCTATGAGTGACTTTTATATTATATTATATATTTTATATTATATTCTCTGTCTCCCTCTAGTGATAGTGACATGCAGTTTACACACAATTATAATCAGCTTGATTCATAACAGAGGATGTGCACTGTTTATCAACAAATCCCTTTTTATTATGAGTAACTACTTACCAGCATTTCCTTAGCACCTGTGGCATTGATGACCTTACGGATGACCTCAGGTGGACAAGGAGACCCGGCAGTAATACCTGACAGACACAAAACAGAGAATCTTAGCAGAATACTGATGAAAGTGTTTGCTCAGAAAAACTTGTAATATTAATGTAATCTATCACAACTTCTATTTAGCAATAGATTTGACAAAAGACTGATTGACTTACCACCCTCAACTGATGAAAAATCAATCTGGGCCAGGTCAGGCTGACTAAGCATGTCAATAAACATTGTAGGGGTGCCGTACATAAATGTACACCTGGGTAAACAGTGAATTTTGTGCCAATTGGATAAAATAAATACAGCTCAGATGTTTTTCCAGTTATGCATGATGTACACTACATGACCTTTGATCCTTACATAAATTCTACATGACTGTCCTCTTTATATGTCCCTGTGTCTTTTATTTACAACAACTTAAATTCAATATGGCTGAGGAAAGCAGCACCAAGTAACTCTGAAAGATTCTGAAAGAATATCTTCTATTGCAAAGAACAGATGTGCAACTCTTTCACAATACATCGATTCTTGTTTTAAAGTCTAAAATATTTATCTAATAATTAATGCATCTGAGGGTTAATTAAAATAAATGAATTAAAATTATTAATGACAACATACTTCTCTTTCTCTATCGCCACCAGGTTGGCATGTCCATCATACCCGGTGGATGGGAAAATCACTGTGGTGCCATGCACAGCCATGACCATACCACCACCCACTGAGCCAAAACAGTGATACAACGGCACAGGCAAGCAGATTCGCACATTTTTCTGTAAGAAGAATAAGGTCAAATATCACACATACTGCATCTACTGTAAAGGAAAACGTATGGAGATTTATTTAAAGGTGACATATCATGAAAATCTGACTTTTCCAGGTTTTAAGTGCTATAATCAGGTTCCCCGGTGCATCTACCAACCAAGGAAATGTGAAAAAGATTAACCCAGTAACTTTGTTTTGGTAAGCCTTTTTCTGCAAGCGTCTGAAAAAACGAGCACGTCTGATTTCTCTCCCTTGGTGACGTGGCAAAGGGATCTCATTATAATATCACCGCCCCTTAATCTGTAAGTTTTTACCCACGGCACAATCATTTTGATTTCGCAAGCGACAACGGTGTACTAGTTCTAATGGACCAAAACTAAATGATACCTTTATAGTGTAGCATTTACTGTAGATCAAGTTCACTAGGCTGTGTTTCAAGACTAAAGCTATAGTGTTTCATTTTTTATGTAAAAAAAAAAAAATCTTGGCTAATTTCTCTAAATTGTAAATGCTGAGGCTCAAAACATTGCTCTGCTTGTCCCAACCACCCTAACACAGCAACATTAGGTCAACCAATGGTGTGAGTTTAGAGACTCATTTATACTGACCAGTGGAATATGGAGTCTATGAAAACTTGTTTCCGGCATGAAATAAAAAAAAATAAAAAGGTAACTGCAAAGTCTGCATTGTGAGATATACACTAGCAAAAAAAAGTCAGCTTGTTTTTGCCACGCAATAAAAAAAATAAAAATAAAGGTGATTCTTTTTTATAAGTCATAATTGTGAGATAAAAAGTCGCAATTCGCTTTTTTATTCTATAGTAGAAATAAGCTTCCATAGAGTGAGTGTTTGAGGTGAGCTATTTGAAAATAATCATTATTTTTGCTATTCCGTCTGGTGATGCAAAAAGGGTGGAAATTACACACTTCAGCTTTAACAGATATGACTTTTGCACAGTAGTGTATATACAAATACACAAATTAAAAAATAAGCAGAGTACCGAAGTAAACTGAATGTTTATGGGATCATCACAACTGAGTTTCTTCTGCAGGTCTTGTAGTTGTTGATAGTGTTGGCTGCTTCCTGCTTGCATCACATCTTTCAAATGGAAAGCTCCAGGCTGCTGACTGTCAGTTACGATCACAGTGTGCAGGTCTGGTAGTCTGAAAATAAAATAACAACTCAGTCACCCTCTGGACCACAATATTGATTATGTATAATTTCTTTTTATTACATCACCCGTACCTTGAACTCTTGATTCCTCCAGAAGAGGCTGTCTCCATCTCCGGACAAAGCTGCCTTAACATGTCACAGTACCTTTGGGTCTTGAATTGTGTTGGACAAACGACTGCATTGCACTGCACCTAAAAGAAACATTAAACCATTAATCATTCATAAAGGTTGCACATATTTAGTTCAAACTACACCGGATGTGAGCAGTGTGACGCAATGCAACTAAAGCCAATAAAACGTATTATAAACAGTAATTGTGTCTACACTGGATGTGGTGTGACATGAGCGACAAATCTCCGACAGTAAACTGATGCCTCGTACCATTCATGATGTACTGACACAAAGGACAAATTATTTGCAACTGGTGCTTTGTCGCGTCCAGTGTAGACATCCTCTAGCTGTTGGCAACAGTTCAAAGAGAGAGTGGGCTGGATGTAAGGGGTCCAGAGTGATTTTCTTAGCCCTTTTTATCACTCTGGAGGTGTAAAGATTTTGGAGGTTGGGCAGGGGGAATCAATAATCTTCTTATCAGTCCTGACTGTCTGTTGTAGTCTCTTGACGTCTGATTTGGTAGCTGAACCAAACCAGACAGTTATGGATGAACACAGGACGGACTCAGTGATGGCTGAGTAGAACTGTTTCAGCAGCTCCTGTGGCAGGTTGAATTTCCACAGTTGGCGAAGGAAGTACAGCCTCTGCTGGGCCTTTTTAGCAAAGGTGTCTATGTGAGTGTCCCATTTCAAGTCCTGAGAGATGGTGGTGCCCGGGAATCTGAATGACTCTACTGCAGCCACAGTGCTGTCCATGATGGTGAGTGGGGGGATTGCAGGGGGGTTTCTCCGGAAGTCCACGATCATCTCCACTGTTTTGAGCGTGTTTAGCTCCAGGTTGTTGTGACTGCACCCGACAGCCAGCTCTTTAACCCCCTGTCTGTAAGCAGACTCATCTCCATTGTGTATGAGGCCGATGATGGTAGTGTCATCCTCAAATTTCAGGAGCTTAACAGAGGGGTCTTTGGCAGTGCATTCGTTCGTATACAGGGAGAAGAGCAGTGGAGAGAACACACACCCCTGGGGGGCACCAATGCTGATCGTAAGAGTCCTGGATGTGAGTTTACCAAGCCTCACTAGCTGCTGCCTGTCTGTCAGGAAGCTAGGGATCCACTGACAGATTGGGGAGGACACAGAGAGCTGGGTCAGTTTGGCTGTGAGAAGATCAGGCATGATGGTATTGAAGGTCGAACTGAAGTCTACAAACAAGATCCTTGCCTAAGTCCCAGGTCTATTGAGATGTTGCAGAATATAATGCAGTCCCATGTTGACTGCATCATCCACAGACCTTTTTGCTCTGTACGCAAACTGAAGAGGATCCAGCAAAGGTCCAGTGATGTCTTTCAGATAGGCCAACAACAGTCTCTCAAACGAGTTCATGACCACAGACGTGAGAGTCCAGTGATTTTGGGTTTTTTGGAGACCGCAATGGGAGTAATCTCACAATTACGAATTAACAGTTAAACAGGCTTTCATATAAAACAAACACTGTTTTAGTGAAAATAAACCCCAAACAGTCCTGTAGGTTTGGACATTCGGCTGTTTGTTGTTCTTTACTGCATGTATAAGCATTAACTTACCTTTTTGAGTGCAAATTCTACCTCTTGCAATTGATAAGCCGGGTTCACTGAAACCTGTAAAATCACAGCAAACTTGAACAGGTTAGAGATCAGCTGTTGATAAATACTCAGATAAACCAAATGTCACAAAAGTCAAAAGCACTCACCAAAATGATCCCTGTCTTAGCTGTGGCAAACTGCATAAGTATCCACTCATAGATGTTCGGTCCCCACATCCCTAAGCGATCGCCCCTCTTCAGTCCGACAGCCAGCAGACCTGCAGCAGTCTGTTCCACCTGAAATCAAAATACTCCCACATTTTTACACTGGCCCTGAAGACATTCAAATGTAAGGTGGATTTTTAGTCAATACAGCAAATGTTCCCCCTTGGTCCATTCGCGATCGTGTTCCTGGGGGCACTCGCCGCGGGGCCCGGTGCACCAACCTACTGTGCACTGACCGCACCAGTTGCACCCCCTAAGGACAGCCCTGTTTTCAAGAATATAAGTCATTCTGGTTTAAAACATTTTTGTGGTGTACTGTAAAGTAATATGCTAATATGTTCTTGTGGTAAATAAATACAGTGCACTATAAAAACAATTCTGATGCTAAAGCGCTTTAGTTATTATAGTGTTAGGGGAGGGGGCATGTTCAGTGGCTCCAGTGTGTCATCGAGACATTATTTCAGCCCCACCCAAAAAATCCTGAACACAGAAATGGTGAAAAACTGTTTAACGGTCCAACTCCACAATTCAGTACTACATACACTGAACAAAATTATAAACGCAACACTTTTGTTTTTGCCCCCATTTTTCATGAGCTGAACTCAAAGATCTAAGACTTTTTCTATGTACACAAAAGGCCTATTTCTCTCAAATATTGTTCACAAATCTGTCTAAATCTGTGTTAGTGAGCACTTCTCCTTTGCCGAGATAATCCATCCACCTCACAGGTGTGGCATATCAAGATGCTGATTAGACAGCATGATTATTGCACAGGTGTGCCTTAGGCTGGCCACAATAAAAGGCCACTCTAAAATGTGCAGTTTTACTGTATTGGTCTTAGATCTTTGAGTTCAGCTCATTAAAAATGGGGGCAAAAACAAAAGTGTTGCGTTTATAATTTTGTTCAGTGTAGTTCATATTCTTTGTAACGTTTATAATGTGTTTAGAAACAATTCTCTGAATTGCCTTTACACGGACTTTAAGATAGGTCATTAATGGCCACAAATAACGTTTGACCATTTCATGGTATCATGTCAGAGATTGATCCATTGGTTTTCATTCTGCTTCATGCACATAACAGAACACCCTCTACACAAACAAATAGAGAAAAATGGGTATGTATTGCTATTTTAACACTATGTTTCTGCTAGTACTGCATTTCACATGGAATCTACGGTTAAAGCTTATTTAGGTGTGATTAATAAAGTGCTGCTTAGGAATGTGAGGATTTGTTTTGTAATTATTTTAGGATTTGGCCAAGATCTCTCATTTCACACATTTTTGGCATGTGGTTTTCCTTTCTCCCACGAGGGGTATAAAAGGGAAGCACTGTGGTAAGTATCTCTAGTCTTACAGGATTTACTTCTCTAATCAGGCCTCTGTAGAAAAAAGAGATGCAAAACCACTCACGTCTTGGTAGAACTGAGCAAAAGTCTTGCGCATTCCATTCTGCATAAAAACCAAAGCTTCACGGTCAGGGTGGCGCTCCACTGAGTGTTGAAGACACTGGTCCACAGTACTTGAGAGCAGCGAATGGGAGGATATGCCGTGAACATAACTGGTAGTCAGGGTTGGGATGCTGGGTGGGTTATCCACATGAACGGCACTGAAAAAAAAAGAGGAGCAAAAAGAAGAGTTTGAGTGTATAAGAGATGCAGAGAACATCTCTGCAGAGATCTGCAAACAAATGCAGAGAATTTGTTTGGATTGAAACAAATACATTTTTTTTCATCCTTGTATGTAAGTATTGAAGTGAGTTCTGTGAACTGCAACAACCATCAGTTTCATAAAGGAAGTAGTCTTTTTGTTTGGGTCTTGTGAAGTTCACACTGAAGGGAGAGCAGAAGATTAAAAAACATCCTGACAACACTGATGTTTATGATAGGAAAAGGTGAAGTAAGGGATATCAGCTGCAGTATTTCTCACTTTAGAGACCAAAGAAGATGGTCTTTTTTGATGCTCAACATGACAGTTGATTTGTGATTTGAAGGTAACACGGCAGCACAGTTGAAATTAGCACACCGATAAAGTTAATTTCTTCTGCTGCTACATATAAAATAAACTCAAAAACGCATGGAAATAAGTATATTATGCTCACCATTTCACATTATCTTACAGAAACCATTCTGATTTGGTGCTCAGGAAACAGTGTTGAAAACAGTCATGCTGCTTAATATTTTCGTGGAAACTGTGATAGGCCTACATTTTTCCAGGATTCTTTGATGAATAGAAAGTTCAAAAGAACAGCAATTATGTGAAATAGAAATATTTTTGTAACAATATAAATGTCTTTACTTTCACTTTTGATGCATCAGTGCTTAATAAAAGGAAAAACAAAACCTGCCCCGAACTTTTGAACAGTAGTGTCTACCCAGTTCAGCTCGTGGAGCCTCTACTAATTGGCTAACGAGTGTTTGATAGGGGAGGCATTCAAAATATGCAGTGCTGGAAGATCAACTTGCTGAACCAGACTGGCACAAAGCTGGGAGACTATCTTAAATTAGCTAACCATTTTGTGTGTGTGTACCTGGTCCCCACAGGTATACACTCTAAAAAAAAAAGGTTCTTCAGCGGTTCTTCAGCGGT
>NW_015555861.1:0-1638 GCF_001515605.1 Sinocyclocheilus anshuiensis
ACCACAGTTTCACCCTCACTGGACGTTATTTAGGCTATAGGCCAATGTAGTTTGTTCGTTTTGACACTTGAAGTCTTCCAAGACGGTGTCTGCGATGGCAATTAACCTGTCAACCTCTCATCTACCCCTGTTTTCATATAATTCAGTTTGATCAGTTTGTAGCCTTTTGCTTATTGTGAATTTCTGTGGCGGCACCACGGAGTCTTCCGTCGTAGACACACGGACAACCTCGGGTCTCACGCAGTGGCTTGTAGCTACCCTAATGTTGTTTCATTTAAAATAATTTGGCCTAAGCTTCATCTGTCATTCATCAATCGAAATTGATGGGCCTACAAGACCGAAAATTCTATGAGGGATGTAGGCTAGCCTATAATGCAAATGTGAGTAGCCTATAGGCTCATGGTCTTCACACCGATTAACGGTAGGTATCTCAGCCTGTGTTATTGATTTCTTCACACCACCTTGTTTATTCCCGCACAGCGCCAAACGACGTTGCTGTCACAGCCTAATATGTTTGCACCAGTGTCGGTTTCATCCTGGGGATTACTTTGAGTCTCTTAGTTGCAATAATGCTTGAGCAGTTTAGAATGGGCATTTCAGGCCACAGAAACAAAATCAATAATTTAGGCTACGCAACATGTAAAAGGAAAACATAAAAGGGAAAAAAAGCTCTGTCCAGAAAAAGGTTGATTACAACACCAAAGAGCTAGGCTGGTTTGTGTGGTGCCAGAATGCATGCTCAACCACAGTGTTGGCACTCTGTTACACTGCCCTTCCTCCTTTGGGAAGTGCACTTTTCCATAGACGTTGTCAATGGAAAAGGTTTAAACTCTTAATTTTAATAACTATCATTGTCAATGGAAAAGGTTTAAACTCTTAATTTTAATCACTCTGACTGAAGAAATAGTTTTTGTTTGGGTTTGGGAAGTGCACCCATGTGCTTCACACATTCTGATATAGTACAAAACAAGATTGTTAACTGAGCTATTTTCATGTATTGTGAATTGGTGTAGTGTGATATGTTTCTGACTGTTACTAACCTTTGAAAGTTGTGCACTATTCTTCTATTTTGTAACATGGTGTTTTTTTATTGTATGGTGCTTTGAAAAAAAAAAAACATCCACCAAGTAATCATAACCATAAGGTAGGCTGATATTGTATTTGCAGAAAATTGCAATTTTTTTCTCATATAGGCTGCAATGGCAATGGAAAGCTCTGCCATTCCTCAAAAAAGAAAGAGGACTAGGAGAAAGAAATCGGTCACAAGCAGGCGCGAGAAACGTCAGAGAGCACAAAGCCCTGCATTGGGTTTGTTGTTTACTGCACTGTTGTCATAGTTCAATAATGATAATTCACTAAATGTTGGTGGGTGGAAAGATGGTGTGAGCCCACTTTGACAGATGTATGATGAAATTTTGTGAATTTTCTAGACTAAAATAGATGATAATGTAAGACCCTGATAGACTAGATAACCAAATGTGTTGGCCTCTGCAGCTTGAAGTTACAGGGAACCCAGTATGTGAGGAAGTCCCTCAGACTGAAGATCCAGAGTTGACTGCAAGTCTTGGTGAGTATGTCTGTATTATCCCTATGACTACATTTCCTATTCATCCACCTTCAAACTGGTGTATCACTTGA
>NW_015555862.1:0-2802 GCF_001515605.1 Sinocyclocheilus anshuiensis
ATAATGATCTTTAAAATAGCATCATATGACCCCTTTAAACATTTAGTAACGGGGCGTAGGCAGCGGACGGGCCTGATGGGCACAGCCCTGCCCACTCTGATGAAAGGCCCCCTAGTTTATTATACACATATAATATTTGTTAAATAATTATTGTTTAATCTATTTTAACACAATTAGAGAACCATTATAACATTTCAAATAACTAAAATAAATAAAATGTGTTTGACAGCAGTGTTAGCCAGTTGTTATCCAGGCTGGTTTGGGCAGGTCGCGCATGTAAATTTGTGCGTGTTCACCCATTCAGTTGGACTGTAATTTGCAGCTGTGTTAGAAAATGTTAGAAAAACAGCAGCAATGCATAATTCTGTAAAATACTTTTAAAAACTCGCTCCGACGAGGGAGAGAGCCCATCCATCAGCTCGCAAGTAATGGTAAGACATTCAGTTCCAAGCGAGAACCGGTTCATTCTGTGGGGAAACACTACTGTCAGGCCGATTATGAATGTCATTTGAGCTCAGTCAGTGTTTTCAATCGGAGTTCAAAGTCGTTTGGTGTGCGTTGTCTAAAGAATTTAAAGGGTTAGTTCACTCAAAAATGAAAATTCTGTCATTAATTACTCACCCTCATGTCCTTTGTTAATGGACAAGATGGCGCCGCAAATGGCAGCCACGACGCTGAGCTCCGCAATTCTTGTGATGTTTTGTGTTTTGTCATTCTTCTTCTATAAGTTTTACCAAAGACGAACTCCTTAACATTAAGCAACACATCCCAGACAATATTTGTCCGGTTTTTGATTATTCGCACGTTTTGTTGGACATTCTAGTCGGAGGTACACCTGTATTGTTCAAATGCGCGTGCAGATGCAGAAGAGGGAAACGTACCGGCGCCCTGGTTAAGCTCCGCGCGTGCGGCTTTTGAACTGCGCTCCCAAGCATTCATCTCGCAAATGTCCGTTCCCTTCCTAACAAAACGGATGAACTTCTTCTCCTCATCTGCACCAACAAGAACTTTTCAAACTCTGCTGCACTGTGCTTCACTGAAACCTGGCTGGTTGAATCCATTCCGGACAACGCACTTCATCTGCCAAGCTACCAGCTGTTCAGAGCGGATCGCATTGCGGAGTTAACAGGGAAAACGAGAGGTGGTGGATTGTGTTTCTACATCAACGAAAGTTGGTGTTCAGATGTAACAACGCTGAAAAAGGTATGCTGTCCTAACTTAGAGGCACTCATCATAAACTGTAAACCTTTCTACTTGCCATGGGAGTTTTCCTCTTTCATTCTCGAGAATGTGTACATGCCTCCGGACGCGTGCGGGAGCGCCGCGATGCAACAGCTGGCCGAACAAATAACTGAAATGGAGCAAAGGTACCCAGACTCTATTTTAATCATTCTTGGAGATTTTAACAAATCAAATCTCTCCCGTGAACTGCCAAAATACAAGCAGCACATTACGTGTCCCACCAGAGACAGTAATATATTGGATCACTGTTACACAGCAATAAAGGATGCATATTACTCTTGTCCCACGAGCAGCTTTGGGGCTCTCTGATCACTGTTTGGTTCATCTTGTACCGACCTACAAGCAGAAACTGAAATCAGCTAAACCTGTTTTAAGGACTGTTAAAAGATGGACTAATGAAGCGGAGCGGGATTTACAAGCCTGTTTCGACCTCACTGATTGGAGTGTTTTTGAAGCTGCAGCCAATGATCTGGACGAGCTCACAGAGACTGTAATTTCATATATCAGTTTCTGTGAAGATATGTGCATTCCTACCAGGACATTCTTATCATTTAATAATGATAAACCTTGGTTTACTGGGAAACTCAAACAGCTTCGTCACGCCAAAGAGGATGCTTACAGAAGTGGGGATAAAATCTTGTACAACCAGGCCAGCAACAGACTAACAAAGGAGTGTTTTACTGCCGATTTGAAAAGGCCAGTCTACCACCCCCCATCCACTCTGATCTGCACTACACACATTCACCTACCACCCCTGCAACCCCCCTGCCTCCCTCCCCCACAATTCAACCTGCGCTTAAGGTCTGTGTAGAGGATGTGAACCGGGTCTTCAGGAAGCAGAAATCTAGGAAAGCTTCAGGCCCAGATGGTGTTTCACCTGCCTGTTTAAAAGTCTGCGCTGACCAGTGGTGGACGAAGTACACAAATCAAGCGACTACAGACCTGTCGCTCTCACGTCTGTGGTCATGAAGTCACTTGAGAGACTGATCCTGGCCTACCTGAAGGACATCACTGGACCCTTGCTGAATCCTCTCCAGTTTGCCTACAGAGCAAACGGGTCTGTGAATGATGCATTCAACATGGGACTGCATTACATCCTACAACACCTCGACAGACCTGGGAATTACGCAAGGATCCTATTTGTGGACTTCAGTTCGGCCTTCAATACCATTATTCCTGACCTTCTCTCAGACAAACTCACCCAGCTCTCCGTGCCCACTTCCATCTTTCAGTGGATCACCAGCTTCCTGACAGACAGGCAGCAGCTAGTGAGGCTGGGCAAACTAACATCCAGGACTATCACCATCAGCACTGGCGCCCCTCAGGTTGTGTTCTCTCCCCACTGCTCTTCTCCCTGTACACGAATGACTGCACTTTAAAGGACACCTCTGTCAAGCTCCTGAAGTTTGCGGACGACACTACAGTCATCGGCCTCATCAAGGACGGAGACGAGTCTGCTTACAGACAGGAGGTTAAAGAGCTGGCTGTCTGGTGCAGTCTTAACAACCTGGAGCTTAACACGCTCAAAACTGTGGAGATGATCGTGGACTTCAGGAGAAA
>NW_015555862.1:2962-10068 GCF_001515605.1 Sinocyclocheilus anshuiensis
TGAACCACTGATGTCACATGGATTATTTTAAAGATCTCCTTGCTACGTTTCTGGACTTGGGAACATTTCAGTTGTGTTGCTGTTTATGCAGGTTCAGACAGCTCTCAGATTCCATCAAAAATATCTTAATTTGTGTTCCGAAGATGAACTAAGGTCTTACGGGTTTGAAACGACATGAGGGCGAGTAATTAATGATAGCATTTTTATTTTTGGGTGAACAAACCCTTTAAGACCAGCTGTTGCCAGTCGTCCTCACTATTTGTTTATTTATTTATTTTTATATAATTTTTGTGACTGATGCCGGCGATTAACTGCACCTGTTTCCTAATTTGTAGGCCTATTATTTTAAATAAAGAATTAAGAAATAAAAAAATCACAAAATACACTTTTAGTTGTATCTAATTTGGCAGTTTGAATTAACATAGGCCTGTTACATTCTTCTTATTAGCCTATTAGGCCTATTATTATTATTAAGTTACTTTTATTATTAAATTAATATTAGGCTACAATTAATAATTTCATAGCGCATCACCGCATAACTGACGCGCTGCAAGGATAATAAAGATTAGGCTAGCTTACTCCTCACTGAAAATGTTTTTAAATGGTCTTTCAAAACAGGCTTATTATACAATGAATTATATGCCTATAATTAAAATTATTAACACTGCAATCATCAATGAAAAAGCTTTATTTCAAGCACCGACTTGAGGTGCACTGCATAACTCTTGTGCAAAGTTTGCACGTTGCTTGTGTGAGATCCATTGGCTCGCCTTCCTGGTTTAAAACAAATATTTACAATATTGCGACGTATAACCAGCCCCCCCAACCCACCCACCCTTGAATTCGTGGTTGGGGGCCTTGGATTTGCTCTAAGCCACTGGACTCCGTCCGTTAGTTAGCCTAGTGCTCGCTCACTTTTGCCCAGGCCCACCCAAAAAATAAAATTCTGGCTATGCCACTGATTAGTAAATAAAATGCAGAACGTTATGTTTTCTAATACATGCACAAACTGCATGTATTCTGACAGCGCTGCAGGAGCTCGCGGCCCATCTGCTTGTTAACCAGGGTTCAAAGTCCAAAGCGCGAGGAAAATCTGCACTGAAACAGTGTTACTCGTCAGTTGCTCAGTCACATTATGATTTTTTTACAAGGCACGTGACAATGCGATACGTGCGAAGTATTCATAATGAGACTCATTTATAAATCTGCTGTTGTCAACAAAAATAACTAAGCGCTGAGGCCTTCCTGCACGTTTCCGCCAAAATAAAAGTTGAGAAAAAGCAAGAACACCATCAACATTCATAAATGTTAGTATTGTAATTTTACGGTTATTCTGTAAAATAAAATAAAAAGTAAGACAATAATAATGATAATAATAATTTCAACAGCTCTGTACATTTATTATAACATTCACACATAGTGTTCAAATTGGGATCTGTAATATTTTCTAACGTTTTAAAAGAAGTTTCTTCTGCTCAGAAAGGCTGCATTTATTTGTACAATAAAAATACAAAAAGACAAAACAGTAAAAAGCACATTTTGGCTATTTCATTTGTGCAATGGTGAAAAAAATTGGCAAAATGCACGGGGGAAAAAAAACTTGAAAAACCTTGTTCGGCCTTCGGCCAAATGTTTCATTTTGTTCGGCTTCGGCCAAGAATTTTCATTTCGGTGCATCCCTAGTCTCTACTTGTCATAGGCTATTTCATAACTATTTGGTGTTTTAAACCGAACACACGCGAGAGCCTATGGAAGCACCAATAATCTAAATAATATGCTTTCAAACATACTGATAAACTAACATGTTAAATATAAAAAATATTATACTGTAAAATATATTTCATAAATATATTAATACAAATATAAAATATATAATAAAAACAGCTAGGTCATATGTATTCGGACAGGGTCGTAGCTGGGGTTTGTGGTGCCCCGGTGCAGGTTGTACCAATGGTCCCTGTTTGAAATCATGTAAATGACACAAATAAATAAATGTAACAAAGATAGAAATTAAACAATGTTTAGTTTAGTTTTTTTCAAGTTTGTGGGTATTCATACAGAAACCGAATAATCAAATGTAAAATAGCATTGCATAGTCTTCAGTGTATAAATTAAATATAGATTAATAAAACTACAAAGTAATTCGGTCAAGAGCAGTGAGTGATATTCTCTCTTTTATTTTCTAGGATTAACATTAAGAACACCGACAGCAGCTGGTAGGCATGGTCACTTTAAGAGACAGTGTATCCAATATGATACACAACACATCTCAACTGTTTGTTCACTTAAGACATTACCGACAGTTTTTCGAGGATACTCACCAAGACGGGTATTTTGACTTAATTTTGTATGTATTTGTTCGTTCAAGTGCACGAAGAGGCAAAACTCAATTCAGTGTTTAAGGGCTATGAGACGCGTCTCTCTCCGTGTGCGCGGTGCGCACAGAACACAGAGCATGTATGGCAAGCCAGAAGAGTCAGTATTTAACGGCGTTTTTGTGTTTGTAAAAAGCGCCACTTTTAACGACGGTCTGCTTGCCACAGGACACGGTAAAAAACGCTGTTCTGATTTCTCACGCGTTTTCCTTGTAGTATAATGAGCCACGCCCGCTGATTTCCACAGCCAGTAAGTTTGAATTGCTCTCACCCAATCAATGATGAACAGAACCAGATCAGACTTATTCAACCACAGATCGTTTTAGCGAAAGAAATACCTGTGAACTTATAAGAAATATTTATGTGCAAATTAACTTTTTGTATATTTTCATCTCTACTAACTTTGAACATAGGCTGATTCCACGTCTTTATCATACTTTAATGTAATTATTAATATTACATGGACAGCATTTTAGCATACCAACCCCATTGTATATATAGCCTATCATCTATTACACAAATACCTTTTATGTACATAAATAACAGGACATTATAAGTGCTGGTTTATAATGTTATATTAGCTTTGAGTAATTTAATTTCCAAAACAAGAAATCGTTCATAGTATAGGCATAATAGGTATAAGGGAAGTCAGCGAATGTGTAAAAGCTGTGCAGCTACAGAAGTTGGAGTCAATGGTCCTTAGCCTTTTTGTTAGAGTTTGACCCCTATACCGCCACAACCGCTGGTTCAAGTCCTATGGTGACACATTTCTACCACATGCATATGATTTTTTTTCTATTCAATTATATCGTAATAATAAGATGTCATGTCGTTAAAATGACTTTTTTTTCCTCGTAATAACGACATGTCATAAAAACGATGATTTTCCCATTATAGAAAACATATGGTTACATTATTTGAGTGAGTAAAGCGATTGTCCGCGCTGCTGTCGCTACAGTCCTGACATAAACGAGCATCTGCATGCTGCTGAAGTTATAGAAATACCTTTTAAATGTAATGTAATATTTTTATTATAGCGTCATGTTTATTGGGATTAATCTCCAATCTGTCTACAATATGTTATCCAATAACTGCACTCAGACCCAGGATATGACTCGTTTAAGATGATCAGATCAAACCAGTTATTTTTGAATAATACTGACTCTGGGCTTGGAATATTTATTTATATGAATGACTTAAGTTTGATTTAACAACAAATCGAAATACGAACAAAAAGAAATAAAGAGAAATGACAAATGGTTTGATTTTATTGTTATTATTATTATAATTATTTTGTTGTTATGTTTGCAAAATGGAACGAAAATTAATCTAGATTTTTTGTTCGTGGATAAAAAAAATGAGCTTATGCATTTGTGCGTGAGCGGCCCTGAAACGCCTCTTTTCAACTTACTGCCTGTGTCCCATCACGCAGAATAAGAGTTTATCTGATGTACCGCTCTGCAAATTAGTCACAATAACGTTTCTTCGTACTGTTTGGCTGTTGCATAGACTATATTTCTTGCAAATATACATCTCATATAAAGCGCAACACTGCACTTCTCGGGTCGGCGGCGCCGGCGTGATCCCTTGCATTGTGGTAACAGAGAAAATAAATATAAATGTCTGCTTTATTTTGTGTATTTCCACAATAACAACAAAAAAGTTCCAAATTGCTTTTGTAAAATAACAGGGTGCACTTGTTGGCGTTATGTCTATAGACATCTTGAAAGGTCTACTTAAATATAACAATCGAAAACAAAGTTGTTTTTATTTAATTCGTATAAATCCAACAAGAGGTAGGCTACTGTACAGTCTTTCCCGTCTGAGCTCATTATCTGTATTGTGCTCACATTCATGCGCAGCGCATCCAATATTAGCCTACCTATAAAGCATGGAATTTACCCCAGAAGAAGAACGCGATTTGATGCGCGGCTTGATTGAGCTAAAAATATAATATGTAATTAATATATAATATATAATGAATTAGTCTGGTCTGGTTCTGTTCAGCATTGATTGGGTGAGAGCAATTCAAACATACTGGCTGTGGAAATCAGCGGGCGTGGCTCATTATACTACAAGGAAAACGCTGTAAGTAATGCGTGCTTTTGTGCAATCAGAACGACGGTTTTTACGGCGTCCTGTGGCAAGCCGACCGGCGCTTTTTACAAACACTAAACACCGTTAAATAAAGCGTTTTTTTTTTACCGTTTACGCACGTTTTTTACAGTATCTGCTATCAGGACGGCGTATTTGACAGCACTAATGCTGCTTTAAATGCTGTTTTTTTGCTGTCTTTCGCGTCTATTTGTGCTTGCATGTTTAAAATGGCGAGGTGTAGGCCTATTTGATCGTTCAGGTGCAGGAGGATGCGAAGGAAAGCTCGGTTTGGTTTGCTTTGTGCGCACCGCACCGATGTCTCTCTTCTGTTGAGTTCTTTCGCGTCTTGTGCATGAATGCTTTAAAATCTTTTGAATGTTCAAATTGGCAAGGCTTAAAAACACATGCCAATGATAATCGTTCGTGATGACGTGCAGCAGATGCGGGAGAATAAAATGATTCGCCAAACTCCCACAAATTAGAAATATCTAAACCTAAAATATCTAAAAAAATATATAAATAGTTTTTCATCTATTGCACAAAAGCAACAAGAACAACTAATATGAAATAAAAACGATTAACAGGACGCAAGCATAGGCAGAGTTTCTATTTATAACACGTGTGCAGCAGCATTGAGCAATATAGCCCATCACAGACATATCTGTTGATTTCTGGAATGCAATGGCCAATCAGACGTGTTTAGGTTAGAATCCACTCACTGCTCAAAAAGCCTGAGTTCTTGTGCAATGCTGAAATTTGCGTGATCACGAAATTATACACTATACTTAAAAAAAAAATTAACTTTTAAACCGTTTAAACTGATCGGTCAATTTTTTTTACATTAGGTTAACGGTTAAACGGTTAATATGAGCATCCCTAGTCAGACAAAGACAGACTAATCATAAAGAGGAATGCAACAAAGATTATTCAGTAAACATTTAGTTATTTTATCACGTTATCTAATGTTTCCCGCTCTTTCTGTATCTCCATCTCTTGTAAAAGTATGTGTTAACTGTAACAAAGTTCGTAGCTTAGGGAAGAAGGAGGCGGGAACCAACAAACATTTAAAAATAAAACTTTAATAATCAAATAAACAAACACAAGACGCAAGTAAGTGCAGCAGCCCCTCAAGGACGACTGCCACATAAAACAATAAAACAACAACATAAAGTCCAGGCCTGGTCCTCTCTCGTACTTCACTGTCGTTACTCCTCTTTTTATCCTCAAGACCGGTGAGTGCCGCAGGTGTCGCTCATTATCATTTACTCCACCGGCCTTGCTCCGTTCCCACGGCCCTGTCTCAATGTGCCTACTCATACGACGCCCTTAAAGTATGTACTTTTTTGGTGAAGAAAAAGTACACACTTTTGAGTGTGTAGTAGAAGAGTAGGCAAGCTTTGGGACATACTATAACGTCATACAATTGCGTCTTTAACGGACCGCTCTGTCGCATAGTTACACGCGCCCTGTCACTGTAAACTGGCCTGTCAATAATCTTGTCACAGTTTCATTTCACCTCCACATTTCATTTAATTTCCTACCATATTGGAGAGAAAAGAAGTAGCACGTTGATCTGCGACGGAAGCGCATATCCGCCATGTTTGTAGTTTTTAACACTTTTTATCCATGTTTGTAATTCTCAACTGAATCATTCGTCAAAGTGCAATGGATTGAGGGTAATATTAGCCATTAGAGTGTGCACGGATCCACACTTTTAAAATCGACCTGAAATAGTAGACCATCCGGGGACTTTTGACATACTCTTTTCGACATACTATGCTTTGGGACACACTTATTCTAATCTCACATACTGTTTACATTTGCATTACATTTAGTCATTTAGCAGACGCTTTTATCCAAATGAAGATGGCTAAGGACTCAGCTGCTCGGACTGAGTTTGGCAGGTAATTCCACCAGGAGGGAACATTTAATTTTAAGAGAAAGTGATTTTGTGCCTCTTTGGGATGGCACAATGAAGCCTTGCTGCCGCATTCTGGATTAATTTTAAAGGTTTGATAGAACTAGCTGGAAGACCTGCCAAGAGAGCATTGCAATAGTCCATCCTGGACAGAACAAGAACTTGAACAAGGAGTTGTGAAGCATGTTCCGAAAGAAAGCAAAGGAGGGAGGAAAATGTTTTAAAGAGGATGCGAGAGTTAGACAAATTGTTAATTTTGTTATGATAGTATGTCCTTTTAGCAGTGGAGACATTAGCAGAGAAGGAAGAGAGGAGTGACTGATACACATTGAGGTCAGTATTATTTTTTTATTTGCGCCGAGCAGAAAGTATCAGTAGCACTGTTAGCATCAAGAGATGCTAACGGTTTAGGGGGAGGAAGCAAAGATGAAACCATAGCAGATAGCGGGGAGGGTGAGAGTGAGCGTAGGTTACATCGAAAAGTGACATGTGGAGGGGTATGTGTTGTGTCAGGAACCATGTTGAGGTTAAGAGTGAGGAGGAAGTGATCCGAGGTGTGCAGTTGAGAGCAGCACATCTAATTCATCCAAGAAGTTACCTTGTGGTAACTACAAAATGTATGAAGAATGGATGTATGGATGAATGTATTTAGTAGAGCCCGACCGATATGGTTTTTTTGGGGGCCGATACCGATATTAGGGAGTAAAAAAAGACCG
>NW_015555862.1:10887-27893 GCF_001515605.1 Sinocyclocheilus anshuiensis
CTGTGTAGGGCAAGCAAGCTACTGCCAAACCAACAGGGGCAGGTTTATGCAGGAAGCACAGCTTTTACAAATGTAAACATCTAAAATGAATAAATAATAATAATTAATAATATTTTTTTTTTCTCAAACTCAGTGTTGTGTATTTTCTGGTAATCAAATGAACATGCAGAACATTCGTATTTAAGTCATCTTTTTGCAGTTTAATATTCACAGACACAGTCTGTATATATACTGACCTGTTTTTTATTTTTTCCTCAAAAATAAGACAAATTCCATGAAATTCCACGTTATACAGTAAATTCCGTTTTTATGACTGGATTCCGCGATTCCGTCCATGTTTTCTGCATCGCGGAAATCATAGGGCCCTACTAATGTAGCAAACGAATATGATAAGCTCATTGTAAGAGTAAAAGACGCTGAATGGCCGTGATCAGCTCCGGTGGCCGTAACACAGGCTTTAATGTGCCGCAGACGCGTGCCGTGATGCGCAGATCAGCTCTAGTCTCTAACGTCACTGAATCTGCTGTTAAAAATGAGACATCCATTCATCATATCATCATGCAAAACTAAGATTTAGAATTATTGTAATGTGACTGTCAAATATAGGTGCGGGTGGGTGGTGGGCGGATAATTTGAAGCAGCGGACTCGGGTGACGTTTGAGCTCATCCGCGCTTCTCTACACTACACTGACCTAGGTCGTCAGTAACAAACAATGGAGCACGCTCTGCTGGACATACTAAGTAATTACACCATTCAGAAGCATTTAATCTGCGTTATATGTTCTGTAAAAAAAACATTCATATTGGTGGCATATTCGCCGATACCGATATATTGGCGACAGGCTCATATCGGCCGATAATATCGGCAAAACGATATATCGGTCAGGCTGTAGTATTTAGGATGGATAGTATGAACATTAGGACGTAGAGCCGTCACATTAACATGCCAAGGTGTTGACTGCTTTGAATATCAGACCAAAATCTGGCACATCTTGACAGAGAGAGCTAGTGAAGCCTGGATCTAAAACATTTGATTAATTAACTTTTCACACAATGTAATACACAGATACATGTATTTATCTTTTGGCCATGAAAATAACTTTAATAGAACACTAAAGACTCTAAATAGGACACTATACCAGCCATTCAGTGTAGTTAAGGTTTGAATACCCTTTGACTTAAGAGCTTCTAGCAGTGTCAAACTATTGAGCCAATCTCAGACCTATGCGAGAGACATATATTTAGCTGTGCTACATTTGTACTCCTTCATAATTGTCAGCTCATATTTCATGTTACAGGCACATTACAAGTAATCATGGTCAGGCTATTTCATGGACATTTTATTCCCAATGTATTCAGAAAACTTGAATACAATTTTAACTTTAATAAATTAATAACTTATACAGGAATAATTCTGACATAAAATCAGAACATAACAAGAACATATAACAGTGCATAACAAAGCATAACCTTGAACATGTACAAAGTATTCTATTTACAATGTGTCTCATCAGTCAAAACCTTATTTTATTCTTTACGTTGAGTATATGAATCTAATATCTTAATGCGGTAAGGTATCCATGTGAATTATTTTTTATTAAATAAACATAAGAATCGATCAATATTAAATTATAACTCACTCTGGACTAAACAGCAGCTGCTGGCATGCATTGGTTATGTTAACGAGTGTGTCTAAACAACCGCTTTATCATCATAAACTTCGGTAAACATGCAAAAATTAAACAATACACCTTACAAGGTTAGTTAGCTGAAATCAAACGATCAACTGCACATACCTCTGCAAAATCGTCACTTGAACAGTGGTCTCGTGCTGATGACGTAACATTTAGGCAGGCACGTGCTTCATACGCCCACAGCGGGTTATGATTGGTCTATTTACAGGATAAAATCTAATTGGCTAAAGAGTACGAGTGACCCGCTTGGGAGGAGCTCGCTGCCGGAAAGTCTCAAAAATACACACACAAATCCAAGGCAATTCACACACAAATGGCGATTTGCACATTCACAGTCCAAGATAAATTCACAAATTTTAAACATTCAAAAATTTTTGTACACAGTTGTACATCTGTAAATTGTGTTTTGTGTTTGTGAAAGGTATTTTATGAATATTTATTAATGTGAATTGTTTTTTGCGAATTGTTAGTTTTTATTTGTGCACGTGAATTAGGTTTCATGCATGAGAATTGGGCAACGCAAGTGTGCATCGTGTCTTTTGCATGAATTATTATTGAGACTAATCTCGCTCCATAGTATCGGCACAACCCTACGGTATATCTGAGGAAGTTGTTCTCTATTGTGAAGTGGAAGGAAACATGTTGCCTGTGCATTCGGTGTCAGGGGAAATCTGGTTTTGAAGGTGGTCCAGTGCTCCTCCCTGCCACTTTATCCTTGAGAAAATGATGAGCAAGGATTAACTGTTTGTTTCGTTTCAAATAGCTGGTTTTGCAATGATATAAATGTTACATATTCCAAGATATTATGTTAAATGTAGGTCTGATGGCTCTGCTTGGCAAGCATCTGGGTTACTGCACAATTTCAGGATATTAGGCTACAAGGGAAGCTGCTTTTCAGGCAACACTTCCTCTTTTCCATTGTGAATTCAGACATCAAAGGTCACAAACATCCGGACAGTTCTTTAGGGCTGTATTATTTGAGATTTGGCAAGAAATCAGATGTGATGTGACTATTTGTGATAAATCAAGCCTTAGAACATTTAATAAATATTGGTATTCACCACTGAGTCATCTCTTGAAGAGCCCAGTGTGTGTGTTTCCAGAAAGTGTTTTAGCCTTTGAAATATTTAGTAATTTGTTCATTCTTTATCAGTATCTTGGATATTCATTCCTGCCTGCATGATTACCAAAGTTATGGAGTGAGACACATTTGCAGCTTAGCTTCAATAAATACACCTGAGGAGGAACACAACAAGGGAGTTTTGATTTCTGAATATTTCAGTATGTTTACATAGTAAATTTAACTCTTATGTCAGTTGTGACTTCTCATTGTATGACATCTTTAATTTTCTGCTCTGCCGATGTGGCTGATAATGTGTTTGCAAATTCCTCATATCTGAAAGTGTTCTTCCCATGATTATGGAAAAAAAACATAGTTTTCCAAACACGTGAGTGCTTGGTTTTAACACTCCTTTATAGGTAATAGCAAGGAGCACAGAGTGGACCCCTAGATGACTTGTAGAATTACGTAAACTTCTAATCATAGAGTCAAATGTAAGCTGTTCTGCCTCTCATAGGGTTTACTCCCTTGGAAGGAAAATTGCGCATTATGGTTTTGGTTGTTTTTGGCATTTTTGCTCATGTTCATCAACATGATGATTTTATGATGTTACTGCTTGAGGTCTTCAGATGGTCAAATTTTTCAAATTTTAATTTTTACCTTCTGCAATAGGTTAAACTGTAAGGATATGATTTATCTCTGCTTCATGCTTTGTAGCCAGACCTTGACATATGTTCAGATAAATACACACTGACTGATAATAAAGGCTTCTGTGGTGATGCACTTCCATCCGAACCTTGGTGCGCACCAAACAAGTGTACTAAGGCACCCTGAGAAGGTGGTCTCTGTCCGCATCCAAATAAACTCTGGTACAATTTGACCAAAATATAAATATGCAACATGGATCAAAGATATCTAAACCAACCAAAAACAGGATGTGATGTCATTAGATGCGACCCTATAAAAGGACCGAATGCTCAAGCATACCTGGTTCTTCTTGTCAGGAGCTAGAGCATATTGCCAATATCAGTTCAGTTCAGTACAGGCATTGGAACCGCTGTCAACTTGCAACAGAAGTCCCTGTTTACAGGGGTGTTTCTAGAGCATTTTCAATGGGTGGCCATGTTGGGTCACTGCTTCAAAAGAGGGTGGCCACCAGAGACAAATATAATACGTATGGAAATCTGGTACAATATTAAAAAGTGTTAAAGGGGTCATATGATGCGATTTCAAGTTTTCCTTTCTCTTTGGAGTGTTACAAGCTGTTAGTGAATAGATAAGATCCCTGAAGTTGCAAAGACTAAAGTCTCAAAACCAAAGAGATATTCTTTATCAAAGTTAAGACTCTGCCACACCCCCCTAAAACGGCTCGTTCTAACACGCCCCCACATATCTAGGTCACTATGTGGGAATATTTGCATAATGCGCCCAAATGTGCACGCAAAGAAAGAAGGCGTGGTTTCAGTAACTCTTTAAAAAAGCATCATATGACCCCTTTAAGCTGCAAATGTTAACTTAAAATGCAATTTCTTCTTTATCTAACCTTCACCTAAATTTAGTTGGTGTGACGTAATGTTTTAAAAAAAGCAAAATTCCAATTATCTTTACTTTTTGAATTTAGTCATAATGCATTTTGCTCCTATAAAGCATAACAGTTGCATGAGGGCTAGCATGTTAGTTTAGCACAGCATCAAAACCTGACAATTTATGAGACTAAAATCATGTTTTGCTCCATACTAATTTTATAATGTCAGTTGAGTGTTTGAAGTAATCTTCTGTAATCCGATGTGACTTCTTATCACAGTATGAGCCAGAAAATATATTATTTTAGTATAGTGAATGTCGATTAGTACTGCATTGTTTCATTTGTCAAAACGTCTCTATTTTTGTTATTCAGCTGCAGCGATCTCTGAAATGTGCACGTTTTCGAATTAAAAGACCAGATTAACCTTTTTAGTCAAGCACTGTCATGATGACCGTACAGGAGTATTAAAACTAGTAACTAATGTACACAAAAACGATGCTTTGGATTTACTGATTTAGGATTAGGATTACTGACTGTAATATCGTTCCTTATGTTACTTGTCCGATTGTTTTGTACGTTTTAATTAGAGCCCGACCGATATATCGTTTTGCCAATATTATCGGCCGATATGAGCCTGTCACATATATATCGGTATTGGCGAATATGCCGCTGATATGAACATTTTTTTTTTACATAACATATAATGCAGATTAAATGCTTCTGAATGGTGTAATTACGTCCATTGTTTGCTACTGGTGACCCAGGTCAGTGTAGTGTAGAGATTCTAATTCTTAGTTTTGCGTGATGATATGATGAATGGATGGTTAATTTTTAACAGCAGATTAGAGACTTTAGAGACTAGAGCTGATCTGCGCATCACGGCACGCGTCTGAAAGCCTGTGTTACAGTCACCGGAGCTGATCGCGGCCACTCAGTCAGTGCTGGTGTTTATACCGGCCGAGAACTCATGCTTATCACATCGGTCACATCACTTCGCGCGGCGCGACAAAATACAATGGAATTTACAATAGATTTCTATTGTATTATGTAGCGCCGCGCCGCTCGCATCCGGTGTAGAATAGAACCCATTATAATCAGTGATGTTGTCTACACTGGATGCAGTAAACTGATGCCTCGTTCTATTTATGACGTGCTGACACAAAGTTCAAATGAATTTCAACGGTGGCTTTGTCGCGTCCTGTTGCGGCGCAGACACGGTGTCAGCATAGTTTGTCAGTACAGTCAGTAACATAGCAGATAGTTAGTGTCTTTCTGCAGTCCAATAGATGGCAGTGCGGTGGTGGCTTGAGTCTGTTGAATGGTGATTTAACGCTACGTTGTCACCTAGTTGGAGAGACTCAATGCTAAGTAAATAAACAACAATGTCCCCATCTTTTACTCTCACAATGAGCTTATCATATTTGTTTGCTACATTAATAGGGCCCTATGATTTCCGCGAAGCAGAAAATATGGACGGAATCCAGTCATAAAAATGGAATTTACTGTATAACGCGGCATTTCATGGAATTTGTCTTTGTTTTTTGAACATTAAAGCATGTCAACATATTCTGTTACACCAAATACACAAAATAATGATCTTTAAAAAAGCATCATATGACCCCTTTAAGCTGCAAATGTTAACTTAAAATGCAATTTCTTCTTTATCTAACCTTCACCTAAATTTAGTTGGTGTGACGTAATGTTTTAAAAAAAGCAAAATTCCAATTATCTTTACTTTTTGAATTTAGTCATAATGCATTTTGCTCCTATAAAGCATAACAGTTGCATGAGGGCTAGCATGTTAGTTTAGCACAGCATCAAAACCTGACAATTTATGAGACTAAAATCATGTTTTGCTCCATACTAATTTTATAATGTCAGTTGAGTGTTTGAAGTAATCTTCTGTAATCCGATGTGACTTCTTATCACAGTATGAGCCAGAAAATATATTATTTTAGTATAGTGAATGTCGATTAGTACTGCATTGTTTCATTTGTCAAAACGTCTCTATTTTTGTTATTCAGCTGCAGCGATCTCTGAAATGTGCACGTTTTCGAATTAAAAGACCAGATTAACCTTTTTAGTCAAGCACTGTCATGATGACCGTACAGGAGTATTAAAACTAGTAACTAATGTACACAAAAACGATGCTTTGGATTTACTGATTTAGGATTAGGATTACTGACTGTAATATCGTTCCTTATGTTACTTGTCCGATTGTTTTGTACGTTTTAATTAGAGCCCGACCGATATATCGTTTTGCCAATATTATCGGCCGATATGAGCCTGTCACATATATATCGGTATTGGCGAATATGCCGCTGATATGAACATTTTTTTTTTACATAACATATAATGCAGATTAAATGCTTCTGAATGGTGTAATTACGTCCATTGTTTGCTACTGGTGACCCAGGTCAGTGTAGTGTAGAGATTCTAATTCTTAGTTTTGCGTGATGATATGATGAATGGATGGTTAATTTTTAACAGCAGATTAGAGACTTTAGAGACTAGAGCTGATCTGCGCATCACGGCACGCGTCTGAAAGCCTGTGTTACAGTCACCGGAGCTGATCGCGGCCACTCAGTCAGTGCTGGTGTTTATACCGGCCGAGAACTCATGCTTATCACATCGGTCACATCACTTCGCGCGGCGCGACAAAATACAATGGAATTTACAATAGATTTCTATTGTATTATGTAGCGCCGCGCCGCTCGCATCCGGTGTAGAATAGAACCCATTATAATCAGTGATGTTGTCTACACTGGATGCAGTAAACTGATGCCTCGTTCTATTTATTGCATTCCAATAGACGGCAGTGCGGTGGTGGCTTGAGTCTGTTGAATGGTGATTTAACGCTACGTTGTCACGTACTTGGAGAGACTCAATGCTAAGTAAATAAACAACAATGTCCCCATCTTTTACTCTCACAATGAGCTTATCATATTTGTTTGCTACATTAATAGGGCCCTATGATTTCCGCGAAGCAGAAAACATGGACGGAATCCAGTCATAAAAATGGAATTTACTGTATAACGCGGCATTTCATGGAATTTGTCTTATTTTTTGATGAATAAATAAAAAAAAACTGGTCAGTACATATATATAGATTGTCTGTGAATATGAAACTGCAAAGAATACGTATTTAAATACAAATGTTCTGCATGTTCATTTGATTACCAGAAAATACACAACAGGATTTGTGAAAAAAATATTATTCATTATTATTATTATTATTTATTCATTTTAGATGTTTACATTTGGAAAAGCTGTGCTTCCTGCATAAACCTGCCCCTGTTGGACTGGCAGTAAGTAGCATGTTGCCCTACACAGTTACGTTGTTTAATTTTGAATGGGAAGTGTGTCCAAACTTTTGACTGGTAGCTTTTTTACTCCCTAATATTGGTATCGGCATCTCCCCCAAAAAACCCATATTGATCTGATCTGAGACTCAAAAACTCAAAACCGTGAGTTCTGTGACCTGTTGAAGCCCTACTTGTGATGAACATGATCTGATGTCTGTGATGTGCTGCTAACAGTGACAGTAGATACAGAGCCTAAGGGGTCAGAGGTCAGACAGGACGACCTTCAGTGCCTGACCTTCAACAGAGAGAGAGAGAGAGTCACCTGTTTCTCCATCTCTCTCTCTCTCTCTCTCTCTCTCTCTCTGTCGCCTGTCATTTTAGATGTTTACATTTGGAAAAGCTGTGCTTCTTGCATAAACCTGCCCCTGTTGGTTTGGCAGTAGCTTGCTTGCCCTACACAGTTACCTTGTTTAATTTCTTAATTCAAGTTATATATATTTTTTTCTATTTATGTTATTTAAGTTATTTATAATAAGTGAAGTGAAGTTTACTGTTAAGTGCACTGATGTCAGACTCATTTTGAATAATAAAGTTTATTGTTAAATTGTTAAATACCCTGCCTCCACTACATAGGCCTATGTTTGTCACATCATTATAAGTTGATGTTTGATCACCACATTTGAGTTATCATTGCAAAAAATGTGTTTATGTATATATGTTTATGTAGGCTATATACTGTATATATACAGTACCAGTCAAAAGTTTGGAAACACGAGTGGGAAGTGTGTCCAAACTTTTGACTACTGTACTATATCAGCCTTTTTTACTCACTAATATCGGTATCGGCATCGGCCCCCAAAAAACCGATATCGGTTGGGCTCTAGTTTTAATGATAGAAACTTTAAAGTTTTAAAACAATTAAATTTTTTTAGTGGGATCATTAAAACTATATGCAGATCAGCTGAAATAATTTAAACTCCTGTTATTATTTAATGTCAAGGTATGTATTTATTTCATGAGATAACATATACTAGCCTGATGCAGTTACACGGACTAGCACAAATACAATCCAACCGCAAAACTTCTGGTATGTGGGCACCTGGCCAACTATATTTCATTGGGGGCCAGTGCCACCCCTGGCCACCATGTAGACCCACCCCTGGCTATTTGCAACAAGTCAAGTCAAGTCACCTTGTATAGCGCTTTATACAATACTGGTTGTGTCAAAGCAGCTTTACAGTATAGTAATAGTTTGTCAATAATGCAAGAAGACAATAACAGAGTCATTATTTCAGCTAAAGTCAGTTCATTGATGATTCAGTGATGCCATCATCCAGTTCAGCTCTCGTCCAGTAGTGTCTGTGCAATCAGTCAAGTGTCCCCAACTAAGCAAGCCAAAGGCGACAGTGTCAAGGAACCAAAACTCCATCGGTGACAGAAATGGAGAAAAAACCTTGGAAGAAACCAGGCTCAGTCGGAGGGGCCAGTTCTCCTCTGGCCAGACGACACCAGGATGGGGTGTGTGGTTTAATTCCAGCCTGCAACACAGGAATTCCTGCTGCTGTTTTGAGTCCTTGACACATTTTATTAACTCTTTGTGAGTTATCAGCGGTGAAAATGGCACTATATGCACACACATAGAAGAGGTACATTTAGCCCAGCACAGGGCATTGTGTTTGATATTCAGTTAGCTCACAAAATTTGTTTTGTTTTGTATATTTAGGCCTGATGTTAAAAATGACAGTGTGACTGCTAAGCAAACCAGGGCCTGCCCCCCCCCAAAAACAAGTACAAGTTTAAACACTGAAGTGCAAATTTAAACACTGAAATACAAGTTTAAACACCATAAACATGCTGGTCTCAAACTACATAACTGGAAAATTACCAGGAATCTATTATAAGTTTGATTTGTTATAATGTTTGACCATTGCATTAAGCAGCTCTCGATGGCATGAAAACCAACTTTGGATATAAAAATAAATATATTCTCAAAAGTCTTACCACTTGCAATAGGTGTTGCATATATCTTTGGTCACTAAAAAGAAAAGTATCTCCTCTCCAGCTCTAGTGTGCTTCCCGTTAAGCTATGGGCTAGGCATGCCGATTACCGGTTTCAAGGTATACCACGATTTGAAAAAAAAACACTAACATTTTCCGTTATACCATTCCTGCGGTATGCGCTGTTTTTCATGTCTCCGCAAAGACTGAAAGTGTAGGAAATTCAGAATCCCCCAGGTTGAGTGCAGTGTAGAGAGTAACACGACCCCTCCCCCTCCTGTTGGTGTGAGCAGTCAGTCACACGTGTATATGACGGCCGAAGGAGCTTCCCCTGGAACTTACGCGATCGGCAACCGGATGGTTTTTGTTTTATTGCAGCTCGTCTCTGTTCTGGACTTGCAGAAACTGCGTTGCACTGCAATCATTTCCCAAAATGTCATTTATGTGAAAATATGAGAAAAAAAACACTAACATTTTCCGTTATACCATTCATGCGGTATGCGCTGTTTTTCATGTCTCCGCAAAGACTGAAAGTGTAGGAAATTCAGAATCCCCCAGGTTGAGTGCAGTGTAGAGAGTAACACGACCCCTCCCCCTCCTGTTGGTGTGAGCAGTCAGTCACACGTGTATATGACGGCCGAAGGAGCTTCCCCTGGAACTTACGCGATCGGCAACCGGATGGTTTTTGTTTTATTGCAGCTCGTCTCTGTTCTGGACTTGCAGAAACTGCGTTGCACTGCAATCATTTCCCAAAATGTCATTTATGTGAAAATATGAAGTCTGTAAACACCCAATAAGAGAGGTCATAGACGCTGAAGATGGACGCAAAGTGAAAAGTACTGTTGCAGGCAGATCACTCACTGTTCATGATGCACTAACTATTGAAAGAAAATCCTAAATATTGATTTGGGGGTTTATATGAATGTTTCTGAGGGGAACTGACTGTCTTCAGAAAAGTTTAGATGGTATTTTCTTTTCATCTCATCTCTGTATAATTCACATTAAAGCAGTGTTTCAGTGCAGCGCTGCTTTGTTTACAGCGGTAACCAAGGAAACGCTGTATCGCTGCTGTTCCAGAAGCGCCTCCTGCTGTCAGAGAGTGAATATGAGCTCTCATTCAGCCCATCTGCTGTTTGTTTCGTTCAGGCATGTAGCATAATTTCACAAAGCTAGTCAGAACATTCTGTTTTTGCTTCAAATTGGGTTATTATTAAATCAAATTATGTATATGAAATTATATAACTAAATGATATGAAATTATATAAATGATATGTCAGGTCACGCAGTTGTTGAATAGGCCTTGAGTGGGGGCAGGCCATAATGCCTAAATAGTGACTTACAATAGGGTGGAGGTTTCGGAGGAAAAGGCTCTTGAAGCTGGTGTCTTCCTCCATCCCAGGTTCGCTGCGAGCTCCGAAGTAAGCTCATCGAAGTCTGTGGTAGTAAGCATTGGGAGTTTCATGACGGCCCTGTTTGGCGGCTAGTGCAGCGATTAGTCCGTGTTCAGACTCTGGGTCTGTGAATTCCTTTATGATGGCTTGTTTAAGCTGCTGGTAGTCTGATTGGATATGTCCTGGTTGTTGGGCCAGGAAGCATTGCACCTCTGGGCTAGAGGTTATCCAGAGCAGATAGAGTCTATCTTGGTGGTTCACACTGGTCCAAGACTGCAGGTGAAAGTCAATATCTCGCACGTAAGCGTGGACGTCATGGTTTCCTGCAAGTTCTGTTGTGAATGCAGGGATGTGTCTGGCCATTCGGTTGAGGTCTTTGAGTGTCACTCCATGTGTCATTTCAGAGTTTGTCTGAATTGATCCTTTTCCTTCTGGGAAACTGACTCGTGACGTTCAAGCAGAAGGCTTTGTCCTCTCCCCTTTGTATCTGTGTACAGGGGTGAGGTGATTTGCACTGCTGGCAGTGTGACGTGCAGCAGGGTGACTTTTACTTGAGTCCATGTAGCCCATGTCTGTAGGACTGTTTCAGTTCTTTCTGAACCGTGTCAAGCTCCTCTTTAATGTTGCAGAATATTGCTGAGTCAGGGTTTGGACCTCAGCTCTGGCTGCATGCAGATGGCCTTCCAAGGCCTTAGCTTTAGTGTCTCTCTCATTAAGTTCCACATACGCTGTTTTTAACAATGACTTTGTGTGAAACAGTTCTCTTTCCAAGTCTTGTCTGGTGGCTTTTCCAAGCTGCTCTCGGTGTCCAGCAGATGTTAGAGTCTCCTGAAGACTGGTGATTTCCTTCTGTTGCGCCATTCTGTCAGGTTCCTTGCATCGTTAGAGTCTCCTGAAGACTGGTGATTTCCTTCTGTTGCGCCATTCTGTCAGGTTCCTTGCATCTGTTCTGTGCCGTCTCTCGCTTAGCAGGTGTCGGTTCCCTGTAGAACTCTGTGACTTACAGGTTCAGTTCATTTACCTCCTGTCTGAGGCCCTTGAGGGTGTGGGCCAAGGAGAAGATAATGCTGGTCAGATCCTGGTAGTTCAGGCTGGCTGTCAGGTGTCCACTTGTGTCGCAGTCTCGCTGTTCCTTTCTCTGCCGTTGCAGGTCGTTGGCTGCTTTGGGCTGAAGGATGTCCATCACAGTGCTCTGCTGGGTTTCCCTGGTGGTCCTGGTGAGCTGGCAGTGCTAGATGTCTGTGACATACTGGAACACTTGTGGGAACACCAGAGAGAGAGAGAGAGGCAGAAGGCAAATGCAAGTACGTACAGAGGTGTTAAGCTATCTGTATGGGGAACGGCTATATCTGTATGGGGAACTGTGTAGGCCGTGTAAGGTGTGAATAGCAGGTGAGGGGCAGCTAGTGAGGTAGGGTGCTATGTTTTTGTGTTCGTGAACACAAAGATAGAGTTTGAGTAACTTTGTTGATGGGGCTGTAAGCAGGGGTCTGCTAATAACATACATGTGGTCAACTATTACTCAAAGCACTGATGGTTCACAGGTTTGGTCACTATGAAGGTATCCGATAAAACAAAACTGAAATAAAATCAGAAAGAGACAGAGGGAGAAGGAAGGGCTTTCCTTATTTAGTTTAAGCTAGGAGATATGACTAAGCAGTTGTCACTTGTTCAAAGGAATGCTGCAGCAGGGTCATAAACCTAGGGAGACTGTTAGCTAAGCTAGCGGGGACACATCAAACTAGAGACCAACGTAACAGGGTGCGGCGTGGGACAACTCTTGATGGGCGAGTGCGGGTGCGGGCGGAAAGAGACTCGTGTGTGTGCGGGATGCGGGAGAATAAAATGATTCGCGGGACTCCCGCAAAATAGAAATGATCTAAACATAAAGTGTCTAAAACATATAAATTGTTATTTATCTGTTGCACAAAAGCAAAAAGAACAACTAATATTAACATTAAAATGATTGACATGCGCAAGCTAGGCATAGTTTCTATTTATAACACGTGTTTAAAGGGTTGCACAATGTAGCCAATCACAGACTCAGCTGTTGATTTCTGGAACGCAATGGCCAATCAGAGGTGATTAAGTTAGAATCTACTCACCGCAGTGCTGAAATTGCGTACTCAGGAATCCTCTCATTTTAACACGCGAAGTGTAGACACTGAAAGATTAATTGTGCATATATTTAATGTGTTATAACAGAGCTTTATGAGATCGCGATTAACTGAGATGTCAGCTTTTAGTGATAATAAAGGAAGCGCGCTGCTCGCATTCTGCCATGCCAAACCATGCACGCAGCAGCACATGCTTGCTTTTCTGTTAAAAATAACAGTGGTTTGTGATTGTGAATGTTGATGCTTAGCCTAAATAACAAATATTTTATCTGGAGCGTTTATGCTGGTATGTTGTTGAGCTTAGGAGATATTACAGAACCATTTCATGTAAATTTCTTCGATGTACTGAAAACAAATCTATATAGATTACTTTTATGCGGGCTTTTGCGGGCGGGAGCGGGACAAAACATGAATGTCGCGGGCGGGAGCGGGACCAGATAAGATATATTTCTGCGGGAGCGGGCGGGCACGGGACAGAATCTTGCGGGAGCGGGACTGAAAAATCCGTCCCGCGCAGGTCTCTACATCAAACACCTCGAGGTATAAACAAATAATAGGAAGTGTTTCTAGTCTTCTCAGGGCCTATAGCATAATGAATGGTAACTGTACCTTATGTAATAGGCCTTGTGCTGAGAAGTAAGGAGGGGTATAGCAGAGACAGGAATTAGGGCTAATAACAACCTGTACGGCTCATTAAGGATACAACAGCTGCTAGAACTGCTATAATCCTTTACAGAGAGGTAAGATGGTGATGGTCAAACAAACTAAAATAATGTAGAAGTAAAATGAAAAGGTCCTAATAGCTGTAGGAAACTAAAAGGAAAAATAAATAAATTGATTTAATTAAATCTCAAATTTAATTAAAATCAACTTAGCTGAATTGGTACATTCAAGCGAAACAAAGGTAAATTAATGAAATAAAATCAAAGAGAGGCAGAATAAAGTAAAAATAACACAAATAAAACCAAAGTATGTGGGGAGAGACCGACCTAATTGAATCCAAACAGAAGGTGAAACCAGGAGTGAGGGGGAGAGAGAAAGAGGAGTGGTATGAAAGTTACACTTGACTTTACACTCACTATCTAAGTGTTAGTCAGATTCTAACAGCTAGCAGTTGAGGTAAAGGGCTTGGCTCATGTGCCTGTATGGCTGCTAAAGAGCTGGCTACATGCAGTTCTTTGTTTACACAAAGGTCTGTGACGTGTGCTGTTATCAGATTGAATCGGAAGAGCCTGCTCGCACCTCTCGGGGTCAGACGTTACTAAGAGACCGATGCGAGCTTACAACACACGCAAGTGGAGCAGAACTTGCGCTCAAGGATATTATAGTTTTTATTTTAATATCGTTTTAAAATTTCCTATAATTTCAGTTTAGTTTTAGTTAGTTTCATTAATGGTTTTGTTAGTTTTAGTTTAGTTTTTATTTTGTGAACACATTTCTATTTAGTTTTTATATATTTTAGTTTCAGTTTTAGTAATTATAGTTTACCAGAGTTAATGGAACACTTCCAGTGTAGACCAAAGCAAGACATTTAATTTTAGCAAAGTTGAATGTTTGGACAGTTTACAGTTAACTCTTGTGCAAACCTCTTAATAATGAAAATAAAATAAATCTTTACAACTGAACAAAAAAACAAAAATATGCAACTTTATATACATATTTTATATGCAAAACATATGCATATGTATAAAATGTATTCATTCATATTCATATTCATATTCATTCATATTAAAGATGTAATCTTGTTAAACATGCCAATAGTTTACAAACAACAAGCTAGTCAAGGTTTTCAGAGTTACTAGAAAGCTACATGCAGTTGAGTTTTTATTCTGCAGGACAATGACCCTCCAGTGCTGGATTTGAGAAAACCTGTTCTTTAAAACTCTGTAAACTTTATTTTTGTCCATCTGTTTTCAATGCATTAATTTGTTGGATCTTTTGCAGAGACGAGCCACCGGTGCACATTACTGTATGTCCCGTCTCTCCCTCTATGAATGTACACAATAAGAAGAAACAATCTAAAATGCTTTGAAACTTCATACTTCTCAAAGCTAAACGCTATATGGTGATTTAAATTATGTTTGCACTTTACTTTGACGAGCCGTCTTAGTTTCAGTTTTCGTTTACGAAAATAACCTTGCTTGCGCTGCTGTAAATATGCATGGGAAACTTAAGCGCAGTCAGTTATGACGTGTCGCATATGACTTAATTCACAAATTAAAACAGCACATTCACTTCACAGACAATGGCAAATTACTAGTTAGCCAGGCTAGAATTACACCATTAGTTCGCTATTCAATTGCATCACCTTAAGGACTACAATGATACGCGATAGATACAGGGAAGCCTTAATTTAGGGAGATGAGGAACATTGCTCAAATCACTATTAAAAGTAAATATACTGCAGTGAGATTTCTTCGTCGCCCAGTTTTAATATCACTGCCAGTTGGATTTCTTCGCCACGCAGATTAATTCATGCCGCTAATCTGAGATTTATTTGTCAGATTTAAGACTTGTGCATTTAAAACTGAAAGTGGGGATTTCTTTGCCCAATAACAGATTTGTTTATTCTGGCACCATTTATATGGGCTGCTAATCTGAGGTGCCACCGTTCTCCACCATTTATGTAGCAAATTAATGTATATAAATAATTACAATTAATTATGATTAATTACAATTATTTATATGAGCTGCCAGTAGTAACTGTAGCAGAATTAAATTGCTATCAAACAAACAAACATACAATCACTCATACATGGGGAAAGGGCAAATGAAACTTGATGGATGAAACCATCAGGAAAAATCAGAGAATGAAGCTATGAAAAGAGTCAGTTAACCACCTGAGACAAACGATCAGCGCCGTTTATAACGGGGTCTATAGCTTATACTAAACCTCTGTTTCGTTTAGTTAAATGTACGATACTTGCATTGCCTTGGTCGTTGACGAGTGTCCGGGTGCAGTCTCGGATGAAAGTCTTGATGGTTTCAAGGTTTTGGTCTTGCGATCAGGTTCTTCCGGCTTTGTACTGGGGGGTTTTATGACCCTTTGTCTGAGAGCATGGTAATTTGCATAGGGAACTGGATTGGATGTTGATATGCAAACTATGCAAACTAAGTCTGGATGTCCTGTACAGAGCACATTCAGGGCTTTCCAGAGATACCAAATGATTGGATGTTTCACCATGGCCACTCCCTTTCCTTTGTTTTTAAAAATGGCTGACATTAGCACTTTAATATGCAAATTAGATACAGTGTATAGATAACATTGTGCTTAATGGGAAAACCAGTTTATGGAATTAAAATTGTGGAAATTATGGACATTTTTAAACACATATTGCATAAAGCAAAATGGTATATCAAATCATTTTGTTATATATTTTATAACATAGTTGAGAAACATCCTTAAAGGTGCAGTAGGAGATCTTGGAAAATGCCAACTTTAGCCTGATAGCACTGAAAGTGAACGTCCCCCCTCCCTGCAATCGCCGTCCAAAGCCATGCCCCCTGAACGCATATTCGCTCACTCACAGACCAGAATACCAGAGAAATAATTAATACAATAGGCTACATCAGTGGTTCCCAATTCCAGCCCATGTTCCGAAGTTAAATAAACATTCAACGGATTTCCCGTGCTCATGTAGTAAGAAGCAATGAACACTGTGTTATCATATCGATCGGAACACAGTTCATGCACGTAGCTCTCTTCTAACGAGCTGGTTATCTGAATCGGGTGTGTTAACTAAGCAAGACATGCAAAATACATACATTGAGGACTGGAATTGGGAACCGCTGGGCTGCCTACATCATGTGTCATTCCCCGGTGAGAAAACGTTAAAAGTATTATAATACCAGGAAGGAAGATCGGGTTGTTGATGTTTGTCTGCCATTCTCGCTCTGTCTGCACAGCATGCGTGAA
>NW_015555862.1:28189-37330 GCF_001515605.1 Sinocyclocheilus anshuiensis
GGGATGTGAAGAGACTTTCAACCAGCATAACAAAAAATGTTTCTGAAGACAATCACCTATTGCACCTTTAAACAAAGTTTGGTATAAAAAAAATCCTGAAACCTAAAAATTGATTGATTTAAAAAATAAAAAAAAAAGTCCCATTGTTTTTGCCTTTTCATGTCTATTCTTGTCATTTCATTTTTAGAAAAACTGAGTCCTGGTGTCCTCTACAGAGGACATAGCATAACATATGAATAAAATATCATTTTTCAAAAATGTTATTTTACCATTTTGTTCTTATGCTCTAAACAATGTAATGACATGAAAAAATACTAAATTCACAAAACTTTTTATTTCTGGATCTCAGGAGGATGTAATATAAACACTCATTTAGATAATCAGAAGACAAATTCAAAGATACCAAACATGGTATCGGTGGGGTTACATTAGCGTGATCTATCATAGCACACACACAAAACAGTATACAATTCAAAAGACAATATACAAGATCAGTAATGGTATACACAATGTCCTGAGGAGATGTGTGTTCATTCACTGAAAGGTTTTTCTATGAATGAATTAGAGAAGAGTCCATTTTTATGGCCATTGTGTGTCTTTCCTAAGGGTAAATGAATTGAGAGTTGCTCTGCCCGCATTCCTTTGAGCAATAAAACTAGTGTTATCAGCATTGGTTGCCATAGAACCAGAGGCCTGTTCTGCCTTTTTGAGGCGTTAGCCGCATTTCGGGGGGAAGGGTCCATTGAGCCCTCATAGTTGTCTTGTTGATTGAGGGGTGTTACGGAGTATTTGTTAAATATAACCAAAAAAATTGTGTGTCTGATTGGTCCAGATGCTACATGTATATGAATTATATAACTAAAATTAAATAACTGTAATTACAGATTTAGGTTAAATAAAGATGTCAGTCTTTATTTTTCTTCTTTTTAGGGCAGCAGTAGCTCTAGCAGCAAATCAACCATCCACATTAAAAGCTGCAAGACAGCCCACAATTCAGCAAACATTTCAGAATTGATGCTCAGAAAAAAATATATTGTTCAGTGGAAAAACATTTTTTTTAAGACATTTAAAAACATCACATTTTAGAGCTGTAACAACCATACCGTGAAATCGTGATATTTTTGCTTAAGGTTATCATTCCATCAAAATCTCATACCAGCCCATGCCTACTATGGGCACACTGGGTCATATTTGTGACGCTCACCCTAGTCATGGGAAACTACAGCTCTTCTCACGCTGATGTCATTCTGCTATTACCTTGTTCCTCTAACCCCGTCATTCAACACCCTCCTCCCATCCTCCTTTCCCTTTGTCCCATGATAATTTCATTCATCAGTATTGAAGATTTAATCTTTATCAGTATTGTTTGCATTCTCTCTTGTGTACAAACTCATTCTTTTCCTTTCAGTTATCATTACCCTCATTTTTTCCATTGTGTTTCTGTTTGCCTTTCTCCTTCTCTCCCTTGCTCTGTGCGGAAGCTATTAAATGTGAGGTCCCAGATGTGGCCCATTAACCCCTGCAAAGTTTTTTTAAGACATTTAAAAACAGCACATTTTAGAGCTGTAACAACAATATCGTGAAATCGTGATATTTTTGCTTAAGGTTATCATTCCATCAAAATCTCATACCGGCCCATGCCTGCACACTGGGTCATATTTGTGACGCTCACCCTAGTAGGAATCCAGGAGGGCCATGCTAAATTCCCTTTGTGCCCCTAAAACACCCACTAACACAAACACCAGCACACAATTCTTCATCTTTCACAGCAACTCCATCCAGGCTTCATCACCCACAGTTGTGTTTACAGACACACACGCACACTGATATGATTCTAATTGCTTCATGCTGACATGTGTAGGCATGTAGATCTGGTATTTGAATGCATTTAAGATGAAAACAAATCTGTGGTGAAAGACTTGTGTGTTCTTATGGGATGCCTACCTTTGGTCATGGTGGTGTTATGCGAGAGGATTTACCTGGTCATTGGCATACTTGGAGTATCTTTAATGCGGCATAGGTGCAGTCCTGACGTGAAGGTCTGTTTCAGAATGTAGGCAGCATGATTACCTTCTAAGATAACTTATGCAACAAGCTCAGTGAAAATAATGTATGCAGACAGAGAAATTAATTCAATTATCAGAAATATTAATTTAAAAGTCTAAACAGTTTAAATATTTTAAGTATCAAATCATTAATTTGAACCACATGTGTCCACACTGTGTATCACTGGCGATTTTTGTGTCCAATGCTGCTCTTTCACCTAATGTAATATCTGTATTGGTTTTTATGGCAACAACGTTGTGTTGGTATGCCTATGCTAAAACACAACAACAGCATTACAGTTTGCAATACAGATGTTGAACATGTTTCCTTAGTACTGGAATATTACATCCTTATGAACCAACGGCAGAAAAGCTGGATTGCGCTGCTTTTTCCGTGCTGGTGTCTCTGCCGGCCTCAAAACTCAAAGAGGTGTGTTAGACCAGCAGTGTAATTTTCTGCTTGACTTGCAACAACACAACCTTGTTTCTGCAAAGACATTCATCATGTTTTCTACAAACAATGTCTGACGTGTTTACATTTTACAGGGCGTGAGGCAAAAAAGCTAGGGAAAAATCTGATCACAGCGGTTAGACTGAAATGGATTTCCAGAAATGCAGTGTGAATAAAATTTCAAACCACATATCAATGTAGCTTGAAATAGATTTGTAAAAATCTTTTTTTTTTTTTTTTTGCCATTCACTTGCTTAATATGATCAGATTCCAGTCAGATATGCACAAAAATAAGATTTGGACTGGCACACAGACATTTGTTCTGTGTGAATGACCTCTTAGAAGGCGGCCTATGCAGGCAGCAGATAACAATGCTAATAAAGGTGCTGAAAAAGATCACTTGTGTGTGTTGAGTGCACTTTGGCGCTAATCTCTCCCTCTCCCTCTCTCCCCCTCTCTCTCTCTCTCTCTCTCTCTCTCTCTCTCTCTCTTTATCTTTCTCTGGGGCTGTTCAGGGTAATATGAGAATCCCAGCAATGTGGGCAGGAGTCCTGCATGTTTTCTTTCAGCAGGATCACTTCTCTCCTTTACAGGCTTTCATTTGACAAATCCTGGCTGACTAAAAACTGCCATAGGAAGGATTAGAGTGTAGGTGTGTTAGTGATTGTGCCAGTGTTTTGTGTTCAGGGTAATATGAGAATCACCGCAATGTGGGCAGGAGTCCTGCATGTTTTCTTTCAGCAGGGTCACTTTTCTCCTTTACAGGCTTTCATTTGACAAATCCTGGCTATATTATTTTGTTTCTTGCTTTATTCAGTGCTTAAACAAAATACTTATTTGATTCGAGAGCAGGCAACTCATTTTGTTTGTCTCTTTCAACAGTGGAACGGTATTGTCAGAATCTTTGTCCACTAGGAAGTGAGCAGGACTCTTCCGTGTTGTAGCTTAAATCTCAGCCAAAGGACGTGTAACTGGAGTGAGATATGATGGATGATCTGGACTCTTTGCAAGGCTCCTCTCTGGACTCCAAAGCTGAACGTATTGCCCGCTACAAGGCAGAGAGAAGGCGGGAGTTGGCTGAAAAGTATGCCAACTTGGAGGAAAGTTCATCCCTATATACACAGAGGGAAAAAAAACGGGAAACCACAGACACCTCTGAGCTGAAGAAGACAGATGTTTCCTCTGTACTAAGTCAGTACAATAAAGATAGCAGTGCTCTGAGCAGGCAAGGAGACAGGAGCAATTCTGAGGCAAAAACAGATGCCACACCATTCTCTAACATCTTCGTTAGCCACAGCGACGAGAACAACCAAGTAAAATGTTCACGCCAACATCACAGGTGAGTTTGAGTCTCAGTATAATATACTGCAATGCTAAACATTGTCCGTTCAGAGAGTAACAAAGATCTCATGTTTCACTGCTCAGTAAGTTCAGACTGAGGGGCGCTTTGAACTTGTGTTGAATGTTCTTGTATGAAGGACAGAGTAGAACGTTCTCTTCCTTGTTCGGTGCTGATTCTCTGTAACGATTAACCAATTTAAATAAAAAAAATCCTCAATTAAAAAATGAGAAAAATCCTCAACATTTGAATAATTCGATTAATACATTCATAAAATAACTGGTTGATATTTTGTGTTTAATATATAATAATATTTATATTTAGATAATGGTAATGAAATAAGAACTGGTAAAATTGTGGATCGGTAAAGGTAAAATTATTTCAAGATGTAGTCTATAAACTAATGGAACTTTTACATTACATTACATTAATTAAGATTACCTAATCTAAAGTAGTCGATGGTTTCCTCCAGATTTGGTGTCTTAGGTTGTCCACAATTTTGGTTTATTATCAAAGTGATTCACCACCTGAAAAAGTTTGTGAACTTCTGGTTTATGCTGATGTATGCTGTGCTTTATTGCAGGCCTGACATTTGTAAGAAATGTTTTGTATCTCTAAGACAAATAAATATTTTGAAAGAAATGAATACTGAATACCACCATTCTGTTTACCTTTTATTTGATTAAAGTTCTGTGATGTATTCGCTTGATTTTGTAGACTAACAATGTGTCACATTTTATCAGTACCTTTCCAAAGATTAAAATTGCTAGCGTAAACAGGAGAGTGGCATGTTGAAATTGTTCATTCTCAGACTCCGCCATTACATGTCAAACCAGCCAGTCCTGCCCCGGCATGTCACTGTTTAGTCTTTCATTGTCTGCATTGTAAAGGTCAGTAAGACCTGGGTCTTATCTAAATGTGAAAGTAAAACTGGACGGGATGTTGAATATCATTGATAAGGTCCAAAGTGGATGACTATGTGATTTATGAGTTGACACTAGTCTTTAGCTATTTACTCCGGTGTTTTTGAGTGTCAGTGAAATTGTGTGCATTAGATGTGCTGGCGGTAAGCTTGATCTGACAACATGATATTTAGCTTTATGTCTGCTGACACAGAGCCTAATTTAACTGCACAAGTTGTTCCCTTACTGCTACATTGTGAAGCACAATGGCAGCTAGTAATTAACTAAATGATTTCTAACTGCTTTTGTCTAAAAAAAGAGAAGGAAAATAAAGTGAAACGGAAGACTAGAGTTGTTAAAGAGTGAGCGACCTTTGCCTCTAAGGTGTTTTCTTCCTTTTAGCTACAGCATTTACATCAAACCTGTAATTTGCATTGCCAAAGAAATCTTCCAAGCAGACAACACTACTTACTACTACCAGTCAAAAGTTTAATACTTTTATTTTTCTTGATTTAAATTTTTAATCTAAAATTATGCTATTTCTGAATTTAGTTTCAAAACTAACTTTAAATGTACAGGATGGAGCAGGTAGTAAACTGTTCAGCATCAGCATGTAAACTTATTCAATTCAGTTTAATAAGCATCCACCTTATTCTGGGCATAAAATTAAATAAATAAGATAAGATCAAATTAAATATATAAGATGTTACGATAAGGCAAAGGTAAACTTGCATAAGGGTTTTTGGTTACTATATTATTCGCATACTTCAATTGTTATTTCATCATTTTGATGATTTTGCTATTTATTTAAACTGTGGAAAATATTAATAGTGAAGAATGAGTAGATGTGTCCAAACTTTTGACTATTATAGACCTTATATGCACAGCAAAATCCCCAGAGTTAAATCAGCTCTGCTCAGAGTACATATTGTCCCAATCTACAGAGTGTTAAAATAACATTGAAGCAGAGTTACCACTGTTGAGGATTATGTGATATGTTTTCATGTCTAATAGCCTGAGCACTAGTTGTTCATCTTCAACATTGTTAACAACGGGTTTTCTTTACTAATGCTCTCTCATCAATTAATTAATTGCTTAATTATCCCATTAACTTTAACTCGGCTTCATTGTTAATTTAACACTCTGTAGATTGGGACAATATGTACTCTGAGCAGAGTTGATTTAACTCTGGGGATTTTGCTGTGTCAAAGAAACAAGTCAGGTGCCATCTTTAGAATTTTTGTCTTTAAACGTCTCTTATTGTGGTAGCTCTATAGCATTACTGTTTAAGAGTAATTAGCAGGTGAAGTGCATTTACTTATTGTAGAGTTAATGAAAGTTATCATGTGCATTGTAATGTTCGAAGCGGATGTCATAACAAATGTCAGTAGACCGGGAAGATTTCCAAATGAGCAGTTCATTAATAAATTCTTACAAACTTACTTACCTTCACGTAAATGGAAATACAAACGGAAGACAGAAGACAATGAGCGCAGCACTGAAAAGGGGTGGTCTATACAAAAGGTCTATAAGTTAACAAAAAACGTAATAAAAGTTGAAATTTGTAGGGGTTACTTGATCATCTGTTCTGTGTTTATACAACAGATGCAGCCATGTTGGGCTGACAATCTGACACAATACCTTGAGGTAAAGGAAGGTTAAAACTACATCTTGGAATGTTTTAATATTTTATATTATTGCAAAGCATAAACTGCCCTGAACTGCTGTAGAGTTTAATTAAAAATATGATATATACTAAATGAGATGATGTTTTGATTGCCCCCAGGGATGGAAAAAAATGAAAGATCTCATCAAAATAGACTCTAATAGAGAGGTGCTAAAGCCAGTGTTCTGTATATGTGAGGGGAAGAAAGCAGCATGTCACTGGGTTCTGTCTTCTGAAAATTCATCTAGACTAATGGGGCTCAGCTGCAGGCTGTTCTTTATGAATGAATGAGTTGGGTCAGGCTACATTTCAACCCCTCACCTACTCTTTCATCAAATGTTTTAATTTTCCCTGTTCTCTCCTATGTTCTCTCTCTCTCTCTCTCTCTCTCTCTTTTTTGTCGTCTTCCATTGTAAACTATGGAGTATGTTGTTAGAAAGTAGTTCTCCCAAAAAATGAACATTTTGTCATTGTTTACTCACCCTAATGTTGTTTCAAAACTGTATGCTGTTTTTTTTCTTCTTCTCATGGGACACAAGAGGACAGCAACAGTTCATGGTCATCATGAGCTGTCAAGTTCCAAAAAAGCACCATAAAGATGGTCCATCTGAAGTCTTCCAAAGTTTTACCATAATTTTAAATCATTTAAATTTGGTCATCTGTTCCTCACATATTAATCATTCCCTCTGCAGCAGCTATAAAATCAGATTGGAATGTTACTCATAAATGCTAATAATGTAACACAATTCTGTGGCATCATACCTGTGCCATAAGCACCTTGTGGTCATTATGAACTTATGAAAATATTTTTGAAGTCTTTGAAGATTCTTTAAAGTTATTTTGTGTTTCACTGCAATAACAGCAATATGGTTTTGAAAGGACATGACAGTAAGAAAATGATGACCAAAATTGTTTTTATTTCTTCAAAACCTGTTCATACCATGACTAAACACACCATGACAGTTTGATATTTGCAAACAATGGGTCTCATTTATTAAGCATGCATACGCACAAATTTTCATGAAATATGTGTACAAACATTTTCACAAACAAATCATGATTCACCAAAAATGTTCATGATTAAAAAAAAATCTAGGACAAATAAGTCACACATTCAAAAAGCACTCCGGGATGGAAATTATATTATATGTATTAAAGGTGTTTATTTTGTTTGAGGATGGAAAGTTTGACATTGCTTGAGGATCTTGCTGCACATCTTTCGAGAGTGTCATATGTTTGCTGTGAGTGATGAAAGGCTGTTAATAAAAGGTTGTGTGGACGTCCCTTATATGGAGATGGTTTGGGTGTTTTTTATGCAAACTGATAACCTAGGACACACACGGTTGCTCATTTAGAATATTCCATATTCACTAACAATAGAATAAGGTAAAGAACACATTTGTATACACGTGTTGTGAATTAGGTGGATTTAATCCTGTGCATACAAATATAAATAATCCACATAATTATTAGTGAATGAGAGCCAGTGTGTTTGCACCAAGTATTTACACTATACAGTATATCCAATGTATATAAATATATATTATCAATTTAATTCATGTAAATTGTCATATGGTATTTTGGTTATATGTCTTTTATATTAAATAATTGTAATATGATTGCATTGTAACTCTTGCATCTCGTGCACTTTATACCCTTGAACAGCAGCATACAAAAACCACACCTGGGAATAATTAAACCCAGTAATAACGCTGAAGCCTCAACTCCTTTTCACCACCTTAATTTTATTTAAACTTTTATTTAATTTTATTTAAAGTGCTAAAGTGATGCACAATGACTAGTGGGTAAATTTCCCATTCCACTTCCTGTGAAGTGATTTATCAATGTTCCCTTATTCCCTATGCCATCTGAAGTGCGCTTCTAAATGAAATCTCACTTGAGATGGTGGAATACCCTATGAAATCTACTTCACTTCCACTTACTGTTGGAGCACACCTCTAGACTTGCTGTTTAGCTGCAGGTGATATCAGTGGGAGGGACATTCATTCACAAAAAGTGTATTCAATATTCAATATTTTTGCTGATTTAATTTTATTTTTTCCTCATCATGGGCATTTATAATGTGTGGTGTATGCTTTCTCATGTGTTTATCTATCACTGAGTACCCATACTTATATAACTTAAAAGGTTAGTTCACCCAAAAATGAAAATTAGCCCACAAATTACTCACCCTCGAGTCATCCTAGGTGAATATGACTTTCTTCTTTCAGACGAATCCAGTCGGAGTTATTAAAAAAATTGTCTTTGATCTTTCAAGCTCTTTATTGCAACTTCAGCGGGTGTTGCATGCATCAGTCCAGAAGAAGTTAAATAAAAAGTGCCCATCCATAAAAAAAAAAGTGTCTCACATGGCTCCGGGGGGTGAACAAAGGCCTCCTGTAGCGAATCGATGCGTTTTTGTAAAAAAAATATCCATATTTAAAACGTAATAATCACTTTAATGTAGCTTGCGTCCTACACAGAAGCAGCTCCGGGCGGATGATGTATGAGGTCAGCTTTGCGCTGGGGAAGCACAGGGGAGAGATCAAAACAAAACACCGGTCACTTATTAGAAGTACAAAACGAGGATTTGTAAAGAAGAATGTTGGAGGATTTCGATATAAGCCAATAAATAGGAGACTGGCTTTCCTTTGCTAAAGTAAGGAAATTTTGTTTCCTTTGCTCCTGTTAACAAACGTTGGTTTTCACGAGACTCACCGGCGCATGCGCAACTCTGA
>NW_015555862.1:37359-52075 GCF_001515605.1 Sinocyclocheilus anshuiensis
CTTTTGGACTGATGCATGCAACACCTGCTGAGTGGCATTAAACAGCTTGAAAGATCAAATACAATTTTTAATATAACTCCGACTGGATTCGTCTGAAAGAAGAAAGTCATATACATCTAGGATGACTTGAGGGTGAGTAATTTGTGGGCTAATTTTCATTTTTGGGTGAACTGACCCTTTAAGCGGGACAATGGAAGTGCAGTGAGGGGCGGCAAAGCAGAGAAAAGGGTTTCAGGTTAAGCTGTGTCATCTTTTGTGTGCTTGCCACATATTAATTCATGAACTTATTAGTCATTGCCTTTCTCTCTCTCTTTCACAGTCTGCTGGAAGCAGAAGAAGCCCAGAATCCACAGGGTAAGTTTCATTGATTTCAAAGAGCCCTATTATGAAACACAGAATTCCTTTCTCTTGCCTCCATTGTGCCACACTCTCACTTTTTAAAGAGGACAGTTTTTGGCCTCATTAGTAGTACATGAATCCGCCTTTATCCAAAGTAGTCTACTGCAATTTAAATGGCATTTCTGGTTTAGGAAACTTCAACTCAAAATGACAGCAGTTTTACTGGAATATTTCTAAAGCTGGAAAATACAACATTTATCTGTCAACATGAGAGATACCACTTTAAAATATCGAATAGTGTTCCAGTAAATGACTGTACAATTTTGTTACATAGTATGGACTTACATATTACTATACAGTAATATTTACAGTAACACGTTCATAATATTTCTGTTGAAAGACTCATTTGAGAACCCATTTGAGCTTTTGGTTATTCATGGTCTATTCATAGTAATTTGTTAATACTCCCATAATTTGCACAAAGCATCATGGGGTGTAGGAAGTAGGTGTATAGAGTAGCTCCTAAACTTGGCACTTGGCACACCCATGAAAGTAATGTTGAGTGTGACAAAAATCAAAGTGTTCAAATGAAGATGGGTGGAAACAGTAAATGCATCTCAGCTGACAACTTGACTGGTTCACTGAAAAAGCACTTTATAGCCTGGAAACAGTGTTTTTCTCTCTCTCTCTTGCTTGGTTTCTGGTATATTGTATATCATTTGCGGCATCAGGGAGTCGCTATCAATATGCGTTAGATTTCCTTGGAGAGTTAGGATGAAGTGATGTGTATGAAACCATGATCCGCACTCACGAAATAGTCTTCTTTTAACATTTTATTTTTATTTTGTTTTATTTTGCAGTAATATACTCATACAGCTGGAGAGAATCTAGTGAAAAAATAATAATAAACAGCCTCACACAGATGTACACAGTTGTATACAGCCATCCTGGTCCCACTGAGAACTTGTTCAGTTTGAAGTGTGTGATACTCAAAGTAGATCCAGGCCCTGAGTGGCTTGTACAGCACAATCTGGATTTTTTATTTTTTTTAGGGAATTGAGTTTCCCTGTTTAACATTTGTCTATACCGACAAATACTGAGTTCTAAGTATGTTGCGTCTTATTTTTTTTCATGGTGTGTCCTAGGGGTGCTCCGATCAGGATTTTTGAGGCCGATCACAGAAAGCAGTATCTGCCGATACCGATCTTTTTAAAGCCTTCTTTTTATCATTTATAACTATTTATAGTGATACTCCAATCAGGATTTTTAGAAATTTATTCAGGGCCTGAATTTTATTTAAAAAAAAGGGGGAATTCCCCTCTTAGGTGTCTCTTGTCAGAGGGGATGCAGCACGGACTGTGCTGTCACACAGGAGTCCGCTACTGATCCGTGGCTGTTTACCACAAAGACAACATTTATCCATTATTTTGATTTTAAATCTGTCACTGAAAGTGCTTTTTCAGTATTGCAATTATTTTTTTACACAGTACAGTAATACAGTCTTTCACAGACATGTTTAAACAATAAATATAAGCAACACATTATTCAATGCTTTTTACTTTTGCATTTACTTCTAGATTTATATATTAAGTTGCTCAAGCAAGTGGCAAAACATTTAAACTACTTTTCTTACGTTATCAAACTTACCATTGACAGAAATAGACAGCTCTACTGCCTTTCCTTTTGCATTGAACTCTTTATTACAAGCAATCATGCAGTTCATAAAGAACTTTGTTTTCCTACCTCCACGAGTGCCATCTATTATTGCCTTCTTTATCTAAAAGTGCTCTTTTCCTTTAAACCTAGCCAAAAAGCCATATGTGTTGACTGTGAAACACAGTAGACTTTAATAATATGCATTTATGGTGTAATTACTACATTTTCGTGTCAATCCATGTTCATATTTACTGCAAACAATGCGCTGTTACTTTAATTCAGCGCTTGCAGCACAGCAAACATAGACTTTATGTCCCATATAACCCATAAACAGAAACGATCGCTGCACTGCTGCAGACGCACCGCTCGTGGAACGCACTGCTGGACAGCAACCGTGCGCAGTGTGCACTCTTTATTAATCCATTAACATGAGCGCGGAAAACATACACACCACATATGCATTGCAAACGGAGTAATGTGAACCTGGCGTTATGTGTGTGCACTGCGAGTGTGCATCAGGAGAGCGTGCGGGCGCTGAATGGTTAAACACTGGCAAGAATTAAAAACGAATGCAATTTATACATTTAGTGACGATGTGACACTGCCTCGATTGTGCAAGTGACAATTCCTGTGTCAACTGTGCAGCGTGCAGACAGCTCACTTATAGACCGACACGATGTAGTGATTTGAAACCATTTGCGTATTTTTAGAGAGAAAGAGAGCGCGCGCGGTGATTCACTCACGCTGTTTGTGAAATTACGTCTCACACAAGGTTTTCAAATGACTTTATAAGTTATTTAATGAAGAAATATGAAGGGGAGTACCTCACCTCATCAGCTTGAGATCGTTTTTTTTAGATCGGCCTTTTTAGAGACAATGATCCCAAAGTGATTATCGGCCAATAGTGATCGGTAGCCGATCAATCGGAGCACCCCTAGTGTGTCCTTATATGGCAATATAGACGCCTTGTTGTTCTAGTTTTTTTTTTCTTTTTCTCTTGTCACTTGTTCATTATATAGTTGAGTTGTTAGGTGGCCAAATAAAATAAAATGTTTATTTAGTTTAGAGATGCACAGTATATCAGCACCACATTGGTTATCAGCTAATATTAGTTTTTTTTTTTTGTTTTTTTTTAATGGTATTAGATTACGTCTCCAGTTACTATCGTAACCTTGATGTCTCGTTCCCGCTCTCAGGGAACCGAGGTTACGATAGTAAGCGGAGATGTTCCCTTTCGATCGCTCTCCAGCTCGGTCGGAGGGACTCTCTCGCAGAGATGGGCACTCGAGTTAGTGACTCCCACTCGAGTCGCATTTTTATAGACTTCAGACTTGACTCTGACTCGACCTGAAATGACTCCAGACTTGACTCGACTTGAGGAAAAGGACTCGTGAAAATTTTAAAAGCAACTCGCGGAGATGTTCCCTTTCGAGCTTTCACGAGACAACGCGGAGGTTTCTCTGCTTATGGGAACGATATTCAATCCCGCCGTGAGAGAGGCTATGAGCAGCCTGAACAAGTTACACACTCAGCGAGATAAAACACACCACATAATTCCCATAACCAATAGCGACACTTGTTAGGCGGGCTCTCAGTGGATAGGTGGGGATAAGCCAATGAGCATCTTAAACCCAGGTATACTAAATTTGCATATCTGGCTAGGAATACTGCGCTGAGAACAGGGCAGAAGCAACAACAACAGTATTGAGAGGGGGGCTGCACAGAGATAACAGTTAAGCAGCATAACCCATAACATCGACTTGAGGAAAAGGACTCGTGAATATTTTAAAAGCAACTCAAGTCTTGTATCCTTAAATACTTGTATAACTGATATTCAAAAGGCGGACCGCATCCGCCCCCCGGCATCTTTCCGGACCGCAAGCCATAACACAGCACCATTTTAAGTGAGCAACATGTCAAAACAGCGGAGCGGATCACAAAACAAGCGCTCAGGGTCGTTTATGGTAAATATCTTTCAGCACTATATCCTCTAGTATTTTTATCTAAAGCCAAACGTGCTTTATTCGAGCCCTTTCAGCTCTGTGCGCTTTCTCTCTTTCTCTCTCCGGATGTGCGCCGGTGTTGTGCAGGGTGCAGAATTCGGCACAACGCCGGCGCCAAGTTTAGAGCTGCGGATGACGCGGTTATTTTAACACGGGTGAGCAGCAAAATGACTTTCACTAAAACACAGCAGAAAACAACAATGCTGCAAAAATAGTTATTTTTCATACTATCTATTTCTACCTATGACTCTGACTGTTCAAACCAGATGTGACAAGATGTTTCTGATCTACATTTTAGCATTATTAATCTGTAGGCAGAACATTTCAAAAGAATCATGTAATTATAATTGGGAAAATTGTTGTTAGATGGCTAGGATAGAACTTAAACTTTGAAATTGCTAGTTATCTTTCTTTTTTTGCTCAAGATGAGAACGTTTTGATTATTGTAGCTACATTGTTTTTAGATAATGCTTTTAAGTAGGCTAAAATATTAAAATAGTATAGATTTCAGGAGGAAAACCCTGAACAGAAACAGTATTCAGCCTGAACAAGTTACACACTCAGCGAGATAAAACACACCACATAATTCCCATAACCAATAGCGACACTTGTTAGGCGGGCTCTCAGTGGATAGGTGGGGATAAGCCAATGAGCATCTTAAACCCAGGTATACTAAATTTGCATATCTGGCTAGGAATACTGCGCTGAGAACAGGGCAGAAGCAACAACAACAGTATTGAGAGGGGGGCTGCACAGAGATAACAGTTAAGCAGCATAACCCATAACATGATGATGGTACACGAATCGAATTAGACTGAGTAGAACAACAATAGCATAGAGGGCTGCGCAGAGTAGTAACTGTGCGAGGCAGATAACACACATGAATAGAGGTAGCATAACATGAATCAAGCACTCACCGTCAGCACTTGGGAAGTTAAGGACTGAACACCCAGCTTGTAAAACCTGGCGAAGGTATTCTGCGAAGACCAGCTGGCTGCAAAGCATATATCCTGAATAGACATACCTCTTGACCACGCCCAGGAGGAGGCGATAGCTCTTGTTGAATGGGCCCTAATGTGAAAGGGCATTCCAAACATTGACTCCTATAAGCAGCCGTGATAATTTTTTGATGACAAATGACTTGAGACTCGACTTGGATTCGTGACCAAAGACTCAAGACTTGACTCAGACTCCAGGTTAAAGACTTCAGACTTGACTTGGACTCCAAGTTAAAGACTTGTGAACATCTCTGCCCTGATGTCACATGGACTACTTTACCGATGTCCTTGCTACGTATACCTCTTGACCACGCCCAGGAGGAGGCGATAGCTATTGTTGAGTGGGCCCTAATCTGAAAGGGGCATTACAAACCTCGGCTGGTATAAGCAGCCGTGATAGCATCCACAATCCAGTGGGAAAGTCTCTGTTTTGACACGGCCCGGCCCTTCGCACAACCACCGTAGCACACGAAAAGCTGGTCAGATTGCCGAAAGTTGGCCGAACGGTCAATGTAAATCCTCAAAGCCCTGACGGGGCACACCGAAGTCTGAGCGTCCGCATCACGCGAGGTCGATGACTCAGAAGACAGGGCAGACAGCGAAACAGTCTGCGCTCTGAAAGGGGTAGATAGTGATTTAGGCACGTAGCCCGGCCTCGGCCGGAGAGTGACGCTGCAGTCACCGGGTCCGAAGCGAATACAGTCACTAAAAAACAAACAAAAAAAGATTTTTAATTTTTTTTTTCCGGACCTGTGCTTGGAAGAAAATATAGAAGCCGCGCCTTGGAACTTTAATCGAATACCCCTGACTTTTATAATAAAGAATAATATTTGTATGGTTTTGTAATATCTGTGTCACATATTTCCTTGTGTGTCATGGTAGATCAAACTCTTATTATAGAAATTCATTACAGAAAAACTGTTTTGAACATGGTAATGGATTAAAACATAGCATAGAATATATATTTTGTCTATAGCCTATAAAACAGCTTCGTAAATAGGAAGATTTCAATACATGAGGATTCTGAATGAGATTTTTTTAGAAAGCCATTAAATGACTTGAGACTCGACTCGGACTAGTGACCAAAGACTCAAGACTTGACTCAGACTCCAGCGATAAAGACTTCAGACTTGACTCGGACTCCAAGTTAAAGACTTGTGAAGACTTGACTCAGACTCCAGGTTAAAGACTTCAGACTTGACTTGGACTCCAAGTTAAAGACTTGTGAACATCTCTGCTCTCTCTATCACTCCTTTTTCGAGCAGGCTGCATACCTCTTGTCTCTGAACTTGGGCATTTAGATGCATTGTTAGAGACTGAACCACGCCATTGAAACGGGGTGGTCGAAACTACCGAGTAGCTAGCGCGAGATTCCTGCAATAACTTCCCACTGCTCAGGAACTGACATAGCGGCTTTAGCAGCTTGGTCTTTGGATATGCCGTCGAGTGCTGCGCGGCGGCTCTGCACCGCTATGAGGCGGGACGAGCGGGGCCGCATCAACTGAGTGAGGAGGGAAAAGCTCTTTTTGTGTGACTGTATGCATTTTTATTGAATACATGTTTATCAAACACAAACTTGAACAATTTCGGGACAGCTTGCGGTGCTTGGGGGCAGGGCCGCTCTCGCACTCTTCCCTCCTCTACGGGCTGTCAGGAGGACGGCTTGGCAGCTGATGGAGGGTGGGAGTCACGGCGCGTGCTCCTCTGCTGGCCGTGGCGTCTCTTCCCGGGTCCCCACACTTTCCTCCGCACATCCGGCTCCTGGCGAGGGGCAGCAGCGGTCGCGGCTGCGGGCCTCATGTCCCTCCAATGCGCTGGACCGTGCGCCGAAGAAGACCGGGATCTCGTGGTCTGCTGCTGGAAAGTGCGCCTTGGCATCACATGGCTCATTGCTTTGGCGCGCTTTTGAGCCTTCACGAAGCACTCAATGATGGACTCCAATGATAGGGGCGAACTTTACAGTCCGCGTCCTCGAGGTCAGCTATGTTCAACCATAGATGCCTCTGAAAGGCGACCATAAAGCTGATATTCTGATTTTAAGCTCTAGAAACATTTCTTATTTTTTAATATTCAGATTATATATATATATATACACTGAACAAAATTATAAACGCAACACTTGTTTTTGAGCCGTGATAGCATCCACAATCCAGTGGGAAAGTCTCTGTTTTGACACGGCCCGGCCCTTCATACGACCACCGTATCACACGAAAAGCTGGTCAGACTGTCGAAAGCTGGCTGAACGGTCAATGTAAGTCCTCAAAGCCCTGATGGGGCACACCGAAATCTGAGCGTCTGCATCATGTGAAGTTGATGACTCAGAAGACAGGGCAGAGAGCGAAACAGGTTGCGCTCTGAAGGGATGAAATAGGGATTTAGGCACGTAGCCTGGTCTAGGCTGGAGAATGATACTACAGTCACCGGGTCCAAAGTGAATACAATCGCTGTCCAAGGGACTCGAGATTTCAGCCATAATTGCAGTGGGCGCATGTGTAGTAAACCCAGATGACACAACGCTGATGCTGCTGCCATGAGTCGCAGCAGCCTCTGAAATTCCTTCAAGTGAACAGAGCTGCCCAGTCTGAAATGGCGCAGGGAAGACAAAATGGCCGCCGAGCGCTCCCAAGAGAGGCGGGCACGCATCTCCACCGAGTTATAGACTGACTCGGGGCAAGAATGCTCTTCTGCATGTTGACACATAGCCCTAGGGACTCCAAGTGACGAAGCAGCCTGTCTATAAGGCTGACTAGAGTGCCCCGTGAATGAGCTAAAATCAGCCAATCGTCCAGATAGTTGAGAATGCACATCCTGCTCACTCTGAGGGGGATCGTGCTGCATCCGTGCACTTCGAGAAACTGCGTGGGGCTAAAGCCAGCCCAAACGGAAGAACAGAGCACTGGTATGCCGTGCCCTCGAAAGCAAACATCAGAAAGCGTCTGTGATATGCGGTGCTATCTGAATGTGAAAGTATGCGTCCTTTAAATCCACGGACGCAAACCAGTCCCCGGGGCGAATTTGCGCCAGGATTTGTTTCAGCGTTATCATCCTGAATGGACGCTTGCAAAGCGCTCTGTTGATGGGCAGTGTATATATATATTTTTACATTTATATTACTTATAAGTTAATCTTTATTAACACTAAAAATGTAATACTTTATATCATCTTTTGTTGTCTCAAAATTAAAATATTTCCGTATTTTCATTTATACTAGTTTGATGCCTAAATTGACCTGTAGCTTTTAAAACAAATAATTAAATTTTTAGTGTGTTTACATTTTTTAACACAACATGGTATAGATTAGTAATTTTGGCCATTTATTTGTTATTGGGCATAGTATTACAATAAATTAGTGGCTTTTGTGACATATTCAAAGCGTTCACGTTAAAATGAAAGTGAAAGTGAAGTGACGTGTGACCAAATATGGTGTTCCATACTCGGAATTTGTGCTCTGCATTCAAGTGCACACACACAGTAGTGAACACACACACACACACACACACACACACACACCGTGAACACACACCCAGAGCAGTGGGCAGCCATATTGCTGCAATGCCCGGGGAGCAGTTGGGGGTTCGGTGCCTTGCTCAATGGCAGTGTTGCCAGATTGGAAATGTCCAAGTATCGTACCAGAAGCTCAAAATTATTGTATTTGGAAGAAAATGATTGTAAACGAGTCAAACGTACAGAATACAGCTATTTGTGAAGTGAAGTGTGGCCAAGTATGGTGACCAATACTCGGAATTTGTGCTCTGCATTTAACCCATTCAAGTGCACACACACAGTACTGAACACACACCCAGAGCAGAGGGCAACCATTTTTTGCTGCGGCACCCAGGAAGCAGTTGTGGGTTCGGTGCCTTGCTCAAGTCACCCCCCACCTACAATCCCTGCCGGACCTGAGACTCAAACCCACAACCTTTGGGTTACAAGTCCGATTCTCTAACCATTAGGCCACGACTGCCCCATGACTGACTATTTATCTAGACCAACTTTTTGACACAACCTTCAAATTACCACAGTATAAATAACTAGGCATACCTTAGTGGGAAGGTTCAAACTCCACCTCTGAGTCACTGTCATTGGTTGCCAGATGTTGAGGGGGGGTCCTTTTGAAGTACAGATTTGATGCTGTCATTGACTGCAACATAGTGCTCGTTGGCTTAAAAGCAGGGCACCCTCCCACATTCTTAACACACTCTGGTGTGCACGAACCCATTTAGAGTGTCTGTAATGAGCCGATTTTGTGGCTTTGTTTTGATGAGGTTGACTTTGGAAAAAACACGTTCAGAAATTCTGAAATTATCATACATTATGGGATTTTTTTCATTATTGATAGTACAGAGGTCAAAATTATTGTACAGATACGATAATTATCATACGTTTGGCAACACTGCTTAAGGGTCTCACCTCAGTCGTGGTATTGAGGGTGGAAGAGGGTGGATTGAGGGGTCATTCACTCCCCCCACTCTACATTCCCTGCCGGACCTGAGACTCAAACCCGCAACCTTTTGGTTACAAGTCCGACTCTCTAACATTAGGCCACGACTGCCCACTCTTAAAGGGATAGGGCGTATATGACTTCCTTCTTTCAGATGTATCCAATCGGAGTTATATTAAAATATGGTTATTTTTCTTACAAAAATGCATCGATTTGCTACAGGAGGACTTTGTTCACCCCCAGGAGCCGTGTGAGACTCTTTTTATTATGAATAGATGCGCTTTATTTAACTTCTTTTGGACTGATGCACTGCAACACCCGCTGACTGCCATTAAACAGCTTGGAAGATCAAAGACAATTTTTAATATAACTCCAACAGGATTCGTCTGAAAGAAGAAAGTCATATACACCTAGGATGCCTTGAGGGTGAGTAATTCATGGGCTAATTTTCATTTTTGGGTGAACTAACCTTTTAAGATCAGTAACACATTCAAGTAAATTGGGTAAATTTTGCATTTATAATTTGTGACTGCTTGAATTAATGAGGTGATGAATGAGCAGTAACCAACAACCACAGCTACGTGTAAGAACAATCAAATTTTTAAGCCGCATGAAGTATGATTACTCTTCCCAAATCTGATAGTGGCCCCCAAGCCATGTAATTCGAGTACCCCTGCTGTATGGGTTGGTTTGATTGGTCACAGTTGCTGTGCTGTGTTCTCTGACCTGCTTTAAAGTGCTTTGCAGTGAGGTCATTCATTTGAATGTGTAAACTTTTAGGATTTGTCCCATCATTGGCGTCTCTGGAGGAGTTGGACATTTTTGTGAAGTCAGCTGGCATTTTACTGTAAAATCAACCCACGCTGTGATAGCAGTCTGGTTACCATTTAGTCAAAAACAGTAAAGTCAAACTTACAAAGGTTTCATCAGCAGTAATCCTCAGTGTTGTGTGACTCACAGACTGCCCCTATTGTTAAACTGGACTATAAAATAAGATACACAAAATTCATCACTGCACTAGGGCAGTGATCATGATCACGATTATTGCTTCTCTCAATTAATTAAGCATTTGCCTATTGATTATTTAACCTAAATAAAACAAAATGCAGTCTCCTCCAATTGACCCTTTTTATGAATATGTGTACTTTCCTGTTGCACAATATCGAAAAAGTAGTATACCAAATAAGTATGATTTGTGCATACTAGTAATCTTGATTCAGTAGGTGAAAGACTCCTGCATGTACTACATCCACTGACATTCGGAAGTGTGCAATCACTGGACATTTTTCCATTCCATAAGGACATTGGAGTTTTGTCCTCTTTTTAAGCTTTCGCGTATCTTGAAAATGAGGATTGATAGCAAGTTGCTAAATATAGGAGTTTTTTTTCTTTCACTGATGGAAATTATCAGCTAGAGTATGAGGAATACTAATGAGTTACACAAATTTACAGTACACTCATCAAGAGTGAAGGACTGAGGGGAATCCTGAAAAAAATGTATCATGCTTTCCACAAAAAAATATTAAGCAGCACAACTGTTTTCATTTTTCATAATTATAAAAAAATGTTTCTAGATCATCAAATAAGCATATAAGAATAATTTCTGAAATATCATGTGACACTGAAGACTGGAGTAATGGCTGCTGAAAATGTAGCTTTATCACAGGAATATATTACAAAATATTAGAAAACCGTTCTTTTAAAGGGGTGGTTCATTGCAATTTCACTTTTTTAATGTTAGTGTGTAATGTTGCTGATTGAGCATAAACAATATCTGCAAAGTTACGAAGCTGAAAGATCAATGCAAACGGAGATATCGTCTTTTAAAATTCTGGCAGTTTAATGCTTACAAAAACGGCTGGTAGGGACTACAACGAGTTACTTCCCGGGTTCGTGACATCACAAACCCAGATAAACCCCGCCCTCGGGAAAAGGCAGCAAAGCGGGTGAGGCCTGCACTGCTTTAGAGAAGAGGAAGAGAAAACTAGAGGTGCATGTAAAAATCTATTCATATATGAATCGCGATTCTGTCTTCTAACGTTTCTAATGGAGTCACAAGTTTCAAAATCAATGTTCTACAGCAGCAGTTCTTAATACTGTTCCTTGCGTCCCCCTGCTCTGCACACACTCTGCATCTCTCTCTCTCTCTCTCTCTCTCTCAGCTTCAATAATATCCTCTGCTTCTCAATCGGGCTCAAACTGATAAGCGATAACGACGCCTTGTTTACAATACAACCAGAGCACATGCTGCTGAGGTGAGGGGCAGGATAGAGGCAGTTTAGCTAATCACAACACACTGGGCTAGCTAACCAATCAGAGCCCATCGCCTATTTCTGAGGGCGGGGACATGCTGCTGAGGTGAGGGGCAGGATAGAGGCAGTTTAGCTAATCACAACACACTGGGCTAGCTAACCAATCAGAGCCCATCGCCTATTTCTGAGGGAGGGGTTTCATAAAAGAAGAAAATGATCAGCGTGTTTCTCAGAGAAGGGACAGAGCGGTGTGGAATAAAGGTAAATTATGTGCAAAATAGTGTTTTTAAAAAAAAAAAAAACCAAGCATTAAAACACATTAGACTGCACCCCATAAACACAATCAAGCCTAGAAAAAAATCACTGAACCACCCCTTTAAATTGTAATAATATTTCACAATATCACTATTTTTACTGTATTTTATATCAAATGAAGCCTTAATGAGCATAGAAGACTAAAAATCTTACCAACCGTAAACCTTTGAACAGTAGTGTGTCTATTAATTATATAATAAAGCATACTAATAATAAACTTGTGTTTCAGGAAATTTAGTAGTACAAACTTACTCAGCAATATGAATTCCTTTTAAATTACATTTCTTCATCCTGTTTTCTCTTCTGTTTTAATTGAAATGGAATTGAAAAAGCATTCTCAGCTCGATTCTGAATGTCGCAAAGCCCTGGTGCTCATAAAGGACAGTATCATCCAAACTCATTTTCGTAGGTTCCCTTTTCCCAGCTGGTCTTATCACGCTCTCACTGAACAGGTGGTTTTCATATGGTCATTTCTTTGAGGTCTGCACAGTGGGTTGATGTCAAGAGAAGTACTTGATTATAAGTGTTTATAAAAGAGCTTTAGAGTGTGTGTGTGTGTGTGTGTGTGTGTTTGTGAGTGTGTGTGTGTGTACTGGGATATATGGTTTATGAGGACACAAATGTGTATAATGACATGGGTACTACAACGTAAACATGGTTTATGAGGACACTTCCTGTGTCCCCGTAAAAAACAAAAGGCTTAAAAAACATACAAAATGGTGTTTTATGAAATTCAAAAATTGCCAGTAGTTTTCTGTAAGGGGAAGGTTTAGGTGTAGGGCTGGTGTAGTAGGGTGATAGAAAATACAGTTTGTACAGTATAAAAACCATTACGTCTATGGAGAGTCCCCGTAAACCACAAATGTGTGTGTGTATGTGTGTGTGTGATGGGTTATTTTTCTACAAACCAAAACAAACTGTGAAACAATCCTCCTGGGAGCATGACTTCACTCAGTATATGTGATATTGTGTGCAGTGTGAGTAAAGTTTGCTTCAGGCACGTTGATTGGTGTGCATTCATGGGCAATTGTGCATGCTCAGACATTCTTCTGTATGTGTGTGTGTGTTGACAGACGACAGGAAAGCAGATGATGACGCCAAAACCGGTATGCCTGCCAAGACGTCTCTTTTAAAAGTAAGTGCTCTTCATCAGTAAGCACTGTAATGGACATGTGATCTGCCTGTCACCATGTGACATCTCTCATTTTTGTCTGTTTCTCTCAAACAAATGTTGATTTCACTGTCACAGGTATAAAACTATATTTTATAGGAATAGGATTTATAGGTTGATTGTATTTCAGCACTAGCAGCATCAAGCGGAATTCCAGCTCTTCCTTCTCATTCAAAAACACTGATTTACAAGTTTTAAAGGGGTCATATGATGTTGCTAAAAATAACATTATTTTGTGTATTTGGTGTAATGAAATGTGTTTATGCGGTTTAAGGTTAAAAAAACATTATTTTCCACATACTGTACATTATTGTTTCTCCTCTATGCCCCGCCTTTCTGAAACGCGTCGATTTTTACAAAGCTCATCGGTCTGAAAAGCAGGGTGTGCTCAGATTGGCCAGCTACCCAGTGTGTTGTGATTGGCCGAATACCTCAAGCGTGTGACGGAATGTACGGAATGTACGGAAATGTACGGAAAAATCAATTAAAGACGTAATCAAATAGACGGAGCTCAAACTCAAAACACACGGCAGCAACAAACAGAAAGTGACGTAAGTTGTACTAACTACTTTTGGTTTTTAGAATCACAGGCTCTAATAAAATGCGCTGCACACATCTGAATATTTGGGTTGATCTGTTCTGGAAAAGTGTTCGCAACGAAACACACAGCGTCTGCACAACATGGTGGCGGCAGCAACAATAAAGTTATGCCTTCTTTCTTTGCGTGAACATTTGTGCGGTGTTATGCAAATCTTCCCACATTGTGACGTAGACATGTGGGGGCATGTTTGAACGAGGGATTTTAGGATGGCGTGGACCAGTCTTAACTTTTATAAAGAATATCTCTTTGGGTTTGAGACTTTAGTCTTTGCAACTTTAGGGATCTTATCTATTCATGAACAGTTTGTAACATTCCAAAGAGAAAGGAAAACTTGAAATCGCACCATATGACCCCTTTAAAATTCACAGTGGTGAATTAGCCTTCTGGATTGGTGTACAAATTGACTAAATAATGAAATCAATTAAATGCAGTGTTGTCAGCTGAGCTCTGCAGTTGTCCTGAATGGAGCTTTCTATAATGCCTGTCAGCTGTGTATTGTTATAAGAATGCCTGAAAGCTGGACTTGAAGACGTCCAGGTGTCCTCAAGGACAGTTGAATGAAAACAGCACATTTTCCTGCTTGCTTATGTGGAAAAAGGAAAACTTTATTTAAAGGAATGCTTTGGGTTAAAAAAATGTCTTGAATTTGTTTTGGGGGTGTACTAGAACATGCTCTCATGCTTGGTGGTTCGAAAAACGCATTATTTTTTTAACATAATTTACATGATTACAATACCTTTCTCCCCATCCTGGCACAAACAACTCGATTAGTTCCGGGTTTGATGAAGGCCCGCCTTCTGAAAAACGAAATGTGATGTGATTGGTTAGCTATCCCAGTGCGTTGTGATTGGCGAACAGCTTAGACGGGGTTTCAGTACTGCCACGCCCCTTGCTCCGTCTTTCAACAAAAGCTTTTGGCGAATCCGGCAGGCACTGTACT
>NW_015555862.1:52183-59573 GCF_001515605.1 Sinocyclocheilus anshuiensis
AAATAATGTTATTTTTAGCAACATCATATGACCCCTTTAACATCAAAATTGTATTAAATTACAATTTAGTTAAACTATAGACTATTGTTAATCTCAATTATTTGTAGCACAATTAATTTTTAATCAGCAACACTCCCTTTCTGGAATCTTGCATATTTAATGAAAGTTACTGTATTTACTGGCTTTACAGGAGCTGAAAAATATAACTTTACACATGTAAGGTCAATAATGTAACATGTAAGGTTAATAAGTGATTTTCTCTTGTGACATCTCTCGGACATGGTAGTGTTAATGAATTTGGTCTTGGTAGAATAGATCTGCTACACTGTTGCTGTTGATTGCTGCTACTACAGCTACTGCAGCAGAGCAAGTACAGAGACTTGCTACTGCCAATACATCCACAGCATGCTGCTGTGAGCATGTAAGAAATATTAGGACCCCTTTAAACCGCATAAACACATTTCATTACACCAAATACACAAAATAATGTTATTTTTAGCAACATCATATGACCCCTTTAACATCAAAATTGTATTAAATTACAATTTAGTTAAACTATAGACTATTGTTAATCTCAATTATTTGTAGCACAATTAATTTTTAATCAGCAACACTCCCTTTCTGGAATCTTGCATATTTAATGAAAGTTACTGTATTTACTGGCTTTACAGGAGCTGAAAAATATAACTTTACACATGTAAGGTCAATAATGTAACATGTAAGGTTAATAAGTGATTTTCTCTTGTGACATCTCTCGGACATGGTAGTGTTAATGAATTTGGTCTTGGTAGAATAGATCTGCTACACTGTTGCTGTTGATTGCTGCTACTACAGCTACTGCAGCAGAGCAAGTACAGAGACTTGCTACTGCCAATACATCCACAGACATACTGTAACATACATGAAATTACCTCACAAAAAGCAGGAGACACAAGAAATGGACAATACAAGCCAATAAATGCATGCTGCTGAGTGTAAGAAAACAAGCTCCTGCATCAGCAGATATGCATGTATCCGCACACATGAACATAAGTATGACAGGACAGGTCAAAACACACCCCAAACAAGCAGATCTACCACCAAGACATATGTACTGCTGCTGCGCCAAAGAGCCAAGACAACCACATGTTTAACTATCTGTGTGTGCCTCTCAATGTGTGCCATAACAGGGGCTGACCCCTTACAAAAATTAGCCATGGTTTAACTACAAATATTAAAAAAAAAACATGGTTAATATAGTTCAACAATGGTAACAACAAATTAACCATGGTTTCTATGTACTTTAGCTTTTATCTCAGTGCAAACCCTGTCCTATAGACTTTCATTTTAAGTGTGTTACTGTAAATGCTAATCGATTGAGCTTAACTTGTTTTTAACCCAAAACATTCCTGTAATGTTAATTAAATGAGTATCACCTCAATTCTCTCCACTCTCTGTGAATCGAGAGCAGTCAAAACCACTTTGACCTCTGTGGTCTCCCATAAGTCCCTTTTATCCCACTGGCCTCATTCAATCTGAAGACAACAACTTTTCCCAGGCACATGTGTTTCCATGCCTAGACCCCTGCAGCTACTCTGGCTCTGCCCAGGCTTTGCTTAAAAAAAAAAAACCTTGACAAAACTGCCTGGCTCTGAATGGCTAATTGTGAGATTTTGAATGGACCATCCCCGGAGGATTAGTTTGATGTGGAAAGTACCCATGGTTCCTCACTTTGAGCTTTAAAATCTCTGTATTCATGTTTTTTCCCCCTTTGACCGCAAGGGGTTGGAGAAGACCGACATCTCAGCAAATCCAAAGAACCAAGCAGAAGACTCTACTCACAGTGCAAAGCCACAAAAAGAGCATATAAGTGGGAAGAGGACAGTTTCCACCAGGTAACAGTCAGCTAGTTTAAGTTGTCTAAGGTTGAAGGGTTAGTTCAGCCAAAAATTAAAATTCTGTCATTTACCCATCCTCACATTGTTCCAAACCTGTATGACTTACTTTCTTCTGTGAAACATGAAGGTATTTTAGAAATGTTTGTGTTTTTGTCCATACAGTGAAAGTCAATGGGGTCCAGTATTGTTTTTGTTCTCCTTTGACTTATAGTGTGTGTCGACAAAAAAATATATATTTTGTATTCCACTGAAGAAAAAATGCATATAGGTTTGGAATGATATCTCTTTCATTTGGATGTAGTCCCTTCTGAGGTAATTAACACAAGGCTTATTTGTTGGAGTTTATAATCCTCTGTGTTGGTATAGTTTTGATGTGTTTCCTGCCAGGATGGCAGTGAGTCATAGCAGATGAATGCAAAATGCCTGTTTGTCAGATAAGCATCTCTGTGAAGCCTGCTGATTCTGTTTCTGTGTGTGTGTGTGTGTGTGTGTGTGTGTTTTGACTTGATGTCTGTCTTCATACTTTAATGATAAGCTTTCCAGAAGGTAAACCAGTAGCTCAACCGTGACGTGTCTGAGGTTATTATGTATGTGTGGGTGGCACGCTTGCATGTTTCTAGAATGTAGTGAGGCTGATATATTAAAGATCGGAGGTCTGCTTCTTATTGCACTAAAGAACAGACCTCTGCTACCTATCACTGGATATCTGCATCATGACCTAGCACTCCATATTACTGACTTCCTTGAGCCCTGTCTGGACTGAATGAATGCCTCTTGGAGTTACAAACCAAGGGCTTCTGGGAGGGAGAATTTGAGCAAAGCCGCTGTTCTAAAGGTTGGTTGTAGGAATTTGATAGAGTGTTACTTTACAAAAGACAGAGGTCTGCTATAAAAAAGGCTTGTTGTAGGAACTTCAGACTCAAGGCTTTTGGATCCCATCTCATCTGTCTCCATTCTCGCAGCAGGGGACTGGTATAAGGTGTGTGTGGTGTAGATCTACAATATCCAGGTCCTATGCACTTTTTTTTGGCTGCATGGGCTTTCTGTGTTTGTATGTGTGTGGTAGATGTTTCTGGTTCATTGGTACACAGATTGCTGCAAGCTGCAGTTTTCAGATATTAACATTTCACTTTTATCTTCCTGGGTCAAATGTTTTGAATTCACTCAGATTACTTTGAAGTGAGGGTGTAAAACCAGGGCCTCAAACTCAAATTACACTAGCCAGGCATGGGTCTGAATGTCTTTTTACAAACGTGAATGTTAGCTAGAAACAGTAATGTAGATTATATGTTCTGTTTGTGTATGTGTGTGAGTTGGGTGTTGAATTTGGTGTTGTCTGTGGAATTTGGACCGAATGCTCTTTTTTGCTTTCAGTGTTTGGCGGCGTTCATCACTATGACTCAGCTTAATATGTGTAAATATTCACAATGAATAACTTTATGGAAAACAGGCTGATTCCTCATACAGCATTACATATCAGAGTGGCTGTTTTCACTTGTTTATTTGACACAAAGCATTTGTTCATCACACATGCTCAGCTTTTTAAAAGGTAAAAAGAAACATAAAATGATATATAAATAAATTTAACTGTAAAATGCGATTCCTATCAAAAATGTATCTCCTCTATGCAGCCATTACTCATCAGATGAAGGTGAGAAAAGTTCTGATGAAAGAAATGATTTCAGAGAGGGTGAGGAGAAGATATCCTGCTTTCAGTCCTTCACTGCAGGAGAGGAGGATGTGAGAAACAAGGAAGATGAGAATGTGATAGAAAAAACGGTAAGCACAACGGCTGCACAACCTAAATTGAAGATGGGTCAGGTTAGTTTACTCTTACTGTTTTTATTTTCCCTGACATCTTCTTGTAATGTCCTCATGTGATCTGCAGTGGCTCCAGACATCCTCTCACACCCCTCATGTGTCTCCACTCTCCTGCCCCTCTCTCTCTGGGTCACTGTGTCTCATTGTTCCTTCCTTCCTACAGACCACCAACCATGTTTTTCATTCCTTCACTCACACTGTGACCAGTTGCATCTCTTTATCTCCCTCTCTTTCTCCTACTGGGAGACAAAGTTTGGGCACATGTATTAAGAAAAAAACTGAAGGATGTGGGGGTTAGCACTTGTGTGTGCTGGCATGTTGTTTTACCACAAAATATAAGCCACAGACTGCTTTGTTTCAGTTTTCTTTAATTTGCTGGCAAGACTTTTCATAAGCAGTGATGCATCTCTCAGGGCAAAATATATGGAAATTAGTTGAACTTGGTTGAAATTCTGTTTATTTTGAACCGATAATGCTGTTTAATTTGAAACGCATTTCTATTTTAATGCTTATTCTCGCAATTCATGAGTCTTTAAATAGAATGAGTTTTTAGGAAACAAAACATCTAAGACAAAACGTCTATCTAAAAATTTGCACTTAAGGGGTATAAGATGGTGTGAAACCATATCCACTCAAGATCTCAAACTACTTCTCCAGTTCATCCTCAATGTATTTTTTTTGACATTGTGTATTCTAGGTTACGCAGAATGAGCAGAAAGTGAGAAAGAGGCAGTGTTTTGAGGGCACAGAGGAGCCAAAAGCCCCCACACCAGTTCTGCAGAGACAGGACTCAGGTCAGCTCAGCATCAAAGGCATCCTGAAGAAGAGCCACTCAACTAGTCTGGACACAGAACCCACTGAGCTGGAGCAGATCACAACTCCTGCCATCAAAACCTGCAAGGAGCTGACTGTTGTTGATGGAAAGAATGGCAAGAATGAAGAGGTTGAGGATGATGATGAGGATAGAGAGAACAAGAGGCTTCAGAGAGAGGAAAGCAGCTCGAGTGAGACTCCTCGCACTCCTTCCCCAGATTCTGTGGACAAAACCCCCTCCATCTCCCAATCTGTAGAAGGGGAGGAGCTAGACAGCAGCCTGGATGGGAGCACGAGCTCCTCCCTAAAAGAGAGGTATGGTGGGAGTAGTCTTTATAATGTTCTTGAGTTTGATTGACAGCTGTGGTAGCTATTTTTGGGGGATGAGTGTGTGGGAGAGTGGGAAAAGGAGTTTTTATGCTTAAAAGCATTCCTGTAACTCAAACAGTAGAGATGTTTGAGCTAGCAATGCCAAGGCCATGGGTTTGCATTTTATCGGTTCATTCATTCTCTGAGAATCAATGTAAGTTGCTTTGGATGAAAGTGTCTGGCAAATGTATTATGTTATGGCTGATGCCAATTCTTTGTTAAAAGTCTTATAATTGGTTTGTTACGGCTTTTGACAGCAATTAATCATTTGACTGTGTGACAGACTACAATAATAAAAACATGTATTATGAACGTAATGATAAGAATGATGATTTATGCACTGTTGTTTTGTGTTTGCAAATGTATTTTAAATAATTGAATGAAAATTATTTTTTTAATTTTCATGTCTGTTTTAATTGTTTAAAATACTATGCTTAGAAAAGTGTGATGTTGGTCTGAAGATATTTTAAGTAGAAAGTATGAATATCATTAAAAAAAATCAGTTAAATAGATTATCAGTCTATCTAAACTGGGTTTGAACCCGCATCTCCTGCATGTGCACCCAGGCACTATATGCACTAAACCACAGCTCTGACACTACTTCCGTTTTTAACCTTAAATTTTTTTTAAGTACCCAGCTTTGAATGAACCCACGGAAGTCCATTAATGGGATGTTTGTTATACCACTGACACAGTCTAAACACAGAAGCTGCTTAAAGCTGCAGTCCATAACTTTTTTGTGTTCAAAATTTACAAAATTTCTATAATAAGCGAGTACACCATGAATCTATTTTCCAAGCCGTGTTTTTGGCTTGTCCTGAATCACTACGGTACACCTATAATAAGTGTTTATATTCTGACTATTTAGACTGGTTTGGGTAGGTACCGCTGCAGAGTAGCCCAGTACCTGCGTGATTCGCCGTAGACATAAACAGAGAGAAGTAGCTCCGGCTACAATGTTCTTCCGCAAAACGCACGCAGTTCTGTTTATTAACCGCTAGAGCGCCAAAAGTTACGGACTGCAGCTTTAAGTAGAAAGTTCACTCTTTACGTCTGTAATGTGTCTGTAATATTTAGCCTCTTTGTTTGGCAGGCTGGCAGAGTTGGAAAGTGGTGATGACGACTGGCGGGGCAAGCTGAAGAATAAACTCACCAATGTGGTCCAGTCGTCCCTGGCTGACCGTTACGTCCAGCTGCAGGAAAGTGAGAATGGCTGGAGGAAGAAGGTACCCACACACTCTCTGAAACAGCTTCCACTTCCACTGTCGGTAGCTGAGGAAAATGGGCTGAATTAACCTATTGAAACTCTTCACAATACTCAACACTTTTGTTGTTATGTGCAGTTTGGGGTTCATGCAGTGTCTGCGTTTGTTGGCTGTAAGGTGGAGCCAGCATGAAACAATAGACTGCAGAAGAAGCTCTCTCGATGTGAGGAGGGGTTAGTGGGATGGTAAATCCACAGGGAAGGGTGTGGGAGGAAGAGTTAAGTTTCCAGTGCTGAATCAGCAAGTTCTTCTGCTGGGCTGTCCTACTGAGAAGGGGGTGTGAGCACAGGAGGAGGATTTCCACTCAGCTTTACCAGTTCCTGGAATCTGATCAGCATATCCAGTTACAATTATTTCTAGATCAAGTCACCTTTATTTGTATAGTGCTTTATACAATACTGGTTGTGTCAAAGCAGCTTTACAGTGTCAAACAGGAAAATAGTTTGTCAATAATGCAAGAAGACAACAACAAAGAGTCATTTTTCCAAATAAAGTCAGTTCATTGATGATTCAGTGATGTCATCATCCAGTTCAGCTCTCTTCCAATAGTGTCTGTGCAATCAGTCAAGCATCCCCAACTAAGCAAGCCAAAGGCGACAGTGGCAAGGAACCAAAACTACATCGGTGACAGAAATGGAGAAAAAAACCTTGGGAGAAAAGAGGCTCAGTCGGGTGGCCAGTTCTCCTCTGGCCAGACGAAACCAGCATGGCAATCAATCATTTATACCCACACAAAAATACAGAATAGTGTGTTTCCCTTGTTGATTTTAAAGGCGCGGTTGGAAAAAAAAAAAAAAAAGAAGATAATTAGTTGATATCTGGTGGGGGGAATTCAATATAATAGCAGTATATCATGACTTTAACACAAGAGTATTATTACTATGCGCCCTTTATATTCCCTTCTGCCGAGCCTACATTGAGGCAGGCGTGTATGGGCTTAGGGTGCCATTTGGGACAGGGTGAGAAGGTGCCAGAAATTTTCACCTGCTTCTTCTGTCTTTTTGGCATACCAATGTAAAAGCTGCTTTTCTGCCATATACTGGACTGGAGTATGAATAGGGTGACCAGATTTCTCAAGGTTCAATACGGGGGGAGGGGGGATTTTATTTAATGATATCTAAATTATATATATATATATATATATATATATATATATATATATATACACACACACACCACACATATATATATATATATATATATATATATATACACACACACACACACACACACACACACACACAC
>NW_015555862.1:59968-63344 GCF_001515605.1 Sinocyclocheilus anshuiensis
TAATGAGACAGACAGGTATTTAATTAGGCTGCTGTCCCTTTAAGACCGTATGAATGTAATATTCTGACCAAGCTGCAACCTCCCGCTCTCTCTTGTGAAGCTAACAAGGAAGTGACTTAAACTGTAATTCGTCAACTGGCCGCTAGAGGCTGGCTGCAAAAGTGAGTCAATCCCATAGACTCCCCATGTTAAAATGCCCAACTTTACAGCAGAAAAAAACGTTTACCCTCTTTGCCCATTTTCGATTATTCGGGAGTGACGCGCGGTGACGTGCTGCCAAGATGGCGACGGCCGCCTCCGCCCACTTTTGAGCTTCAAAAACTATCTTCGGAACCCTACGGGTGACGTCACGGACACTACGTCCATGTTTTTATACAGTCTATGATTCTGACACATATTCAGTTTTCACCCACCTGTTTACATTCATTTAAGCCATAACCGACTGTATTTACGTGAGATACTCCACACGATGGACATATTGACAGCAGTGTGTGTATTTGACAATTAAGGTGCAAGGAGAACTGATCGCAGAACTGGGATCACCCGGGCGCGCAGCTGAGAGAGCGCTTCTTTTGGGTCATTCAGCGTGATTCCGCCTGTCCCGCCTTCACTTACTGCAAGTTAATCGATAACGAATTGTGATTGGATGGTAATTTTGTTCTACGACAAGCTTAGTTACCTTTGATTAGTCTATTCTTGCGTGACAGCGACAACACTACTACTACTTGCTATCACCCAGTCGTAAGGAAATGTTGAAATATGGGACAAAACATGATTTTTTCTAAATAAGTCGGGACACTAAAAATAGAGCTGAAATACAGGACTGTCCCGGGAAAAACTGGACGTCACCCTAAGTATGAAGCACTAGATAGCGTGAATGCATTCTTTTCCTTGCACAGTACTATCACACAAATTCAAAAGAGTTGGAATATAGTGCATGTAGACTACTTACATGTTTTCTTGGGAAATTTGAATGCTTTTTTGGAATTGTTGTTATATCAAAAGGGCTGTTTAAAGATTCTTCATTAGTATAAATTTATATATAAAAATAATTTAAAATTATTATGTAACAATAGTAATTAGTAATTAATGAAAGAATGAAAAATTTGGGGTGAGCATATTTTCAGTACCACTCCTAGTGAGATTTTCTTAAAGGGGTGGTTGATTACGATTTTTTTTACGAACTTTAGTTAGTGTGTAATGTTGTTTTTAGAGCATAAACAACATCTGCAAAGTTACAATGCTCAAAGTTCAATGCAAAGGGAGATATTTTCTTTTAAAGAAATCGCTGTTTAAGGACTACAAAAAAGACTGGTAGGGACTACAACGAGCTTCTTCCTGAAATTTACATAAACCCCGCCCCAGGGAACAAGCAACAAAGGGAGCAAGGCCATGTTGGGCTGCTTTATAGAAGAGGAAGAGATGTTGAGGTAGAGTGTTTGTTGCCATGCCGTCAAAAAGCTGTTATTTTCACCTCGATTGCAGGTGCTCTTTGTTGGTTAAAATTAAAAATTGTTAAAATGTATTTTTAACACTGTTCCTGGCAATTATATTCCCAATATAGCTCTCTGTGCTGCACATTCTACGGCGCACAGCTTCCTCAATCTACATGAGATCAATACCTTTACACTAGATTTTGTTAATAAGCAAACACTTATTACTTTTACAAATTAAACAATTACTTTACTAAAATGCTACACTGCAATCATGCATTGTGCTGTACTAATGCTTTAATCAGGATAAAACCATATATCAAAAGCAAACAAACCGCAGCAATTACAAATAACAGCGTATCTAAAAAGTATGAGACAACTACAAACAAATAAACATACCATTCTGAAACGTCCTGTAAGAGCTGTGTGTTTACAGGTTTTGCTCTATCCTCTTCACTAATATTCTCTGGGTCTGATTTGGACTCAAATTGATAAGGCAAAATTGACACCATTGTTTACCATACACTGGAGCACATGCAACTACCCATAATGTTAAGGAGGCGTGACATTTCCAAACAACGTGCACTAGGCGGTTGGGACTCAAAACACACTGGGCCAGCTAACCAATCTGAGACCATTGCGTATTTCTGAGGGAGGAGCTTCATAGAACCAGGAACTCAATAGACCATTCTGACAAGAACAGAAACAGCGGTGTAGAATATAGGTAAAGGTAGGTGTTGAAAAAAAATGCATTTAAAAAAAAAATGAAGCATGAACACATTACACTGCACCCCATAAACACAATTAAGCCTTAGAAAAAAAGCTGATCAACCACCCCTTTAACATATTTAGCAAGGCAATACCCTTGAGTCTACTTTATTGTTCAGAGCAAGTTTGTTTTCTACCAAAAATTAGAAAATTCTGTGCAGTGGGTCCAGAATCCTTAGCGATGCCACTGGTCCTATGTAAGAATGACTTAACGAGAAGAACATGTTAAATTCATTCTTTCCAATCTCACACTGCTTCCATTATTCCGAGTGGGGTAAAAGATATAATTTGTGCCAAATTTCTGTGAATAATCTTCTTTTGGTCTGGGCCTCAAGCTGACTCTGAGGAACCCGCTGTCTGGCTGGCTGAAGACCTGGGCCCGTATTCACAAAACATTTTCTCTTACCACTAAGAGTTCTCCTAAATAGCAGTACAAGTTTTTAGCTAAGAGTTTTCTCTTAAAACCTATTCACAAAGGATAACGTATGAGATCAGCATTGCGCATGCGCAAAGGAAGCAAAGTTTCTTTACTTTAGCAAAGGAAAACCAGTCTCCTCTTGGCTTATATCGAAATCCTACTTAATTAACCCTCGCATTGAGTTCCTCAATGAGGTTAAAATTATATTAAATGCACCAGTTCAGCTAGAATCTGGAGGTACTTGTGTTGCCTGTGTAAGGGGTTCCCTACATTGTCTGGTTGCCGAAAGGGGTTTCCTGAGGTTGCTGATTGGCTGGAAGTTCATTAGTCGCTGAAGTGAGGTCTTGGGAAGCCAATGGTTGGGCGTTGGCTGAAGATGCAGAGTTGTGGGCTGGTTGAAATTTTGAAGCGGTCGGTCACAGACTCGAGGTGAACTCAGAGACACGGAGTTGCGGCAAAACTTAACTCAGAACACGAAACTCTCAATGGAAAAGAAAATAAATTAAAGTAAAGGAATAGAAGTAACGAGACTAGATGGTTTTCTTCTCATCGTGGCTAAGTAGCAGCGGGGGGCGTGCAGGCCGAAGCATGCTGGAACGGCGCTCGAAGAACGCAAAAGTAATGGCAAAAAGCCATGACTAAAAAGCAGTGGCTGAAAAGCAAAAGCTAAAAAAGCATGACTAAAAAGCAGTTATTTGATGGTGTCCTGAGTATTTAAACTGGGCTTTTGGACACATCCCAAATGGTGTTTTGACCG
>NW_015555862.1:64291-67355 GCF_001515605.1 Sinocyclocheilus anshuiensis
AGTTTATAGCAATATGTGCAATTGCATAGACCTGAACAACCATCAATCACTTAATTAACCCTCGAATTGAGTTCCTCAAGGTTTAAAATTTATATTAAATGCACCAGTTCAGCTAGAATCTGGAGGTACTTGCGTTGCCTGTGTAAGGGGTTCCCTTTGTTGTTGCCAAGAGGGGTTACCCGAGGTTGCTGATTGGCTGGAAGTTCAGTAGTCGTTGAAGTGACGTCTTGGGAAGCCAGTTGTTGGGCGTTGGCTGAAGATGTGGAGTTGTGGGCTGCTTGAAGTTTTGAGGCGGTCACAGACTCACAGACAAAACTTAACTCGGAACACAGAAGAATAGAAGTAACGAGACTAGATGGTTTTCTCCTCATGGTTTTAGAGGAGCTGCTGGCGTGTAAGCCAGAGCACGCTCAAAGAGCGCTAAAAAGCAGCGTCAAAATGCGGTGGCAAAAAGGCAAGGAAAAACCTAAAAGCATGACTAAAGAAACATGACTAAAAAGCTAGAAGCGATGAATCACATGTTATCTTATCAGTCACATGGTCTGAATTTTCCCGCTCTTGCAGAGTATAATTTTGGACATGATTCTTGGGTTGTTCAACACCAATCTGAACGAATCTTAAATTGTCTGAATCGGTCTGATACCCTACACATCCCCCTTTCGGTCGGCGATGTGTTGAGTAGGAGAAATCGGCGAGCGCTGGAGAAACAAAGGCAGAAGAAGCAGACAAACACGTCAGGGTTAGGATTATTATTAAAAATAACAACAGTTCAAATCTCTTCGGGGTGAGGCTGTCTGTCAAGCCTCTCAGCCAAGTGTTCACATCTTCCCCATGGGCAATGGGGTCTGCAGTCTGCGGCATGTTGGCACGCTGGGGAGAAGAGAGACTGACACAGATCTGTGTGGAGTAGAAGTCTATGTGTGGTGAGACAACTAAGTGTCGTGTCAGTGATTGTGAAGCACTAGTGAAGTGTGGTGATGATTGTGTTGGTCTCAGGGTGTCTAAGTAGACTAGGGATGTGAAGACTTCGTCACTCTAATGAGGAAAAGGAAAAAGAGAGAAAAAGGTGAAAACAATTAAATGAAAAGAAACAATTCATTTTTCAGTTAGAGAAATTCTTGTTTTTTTTCGATTAAATGTTATCAAGAAGGTAAACAATATTATTAAATCTCTGTTTTAGACAAAATAATACAATAATAATGTTGATATCTCTTTTCTTAGTCTGACAGGATTGACACCGTACACCTCACAGTTGGACCGCTCACCAGGGAGGCTGCGAAGGCGACAGTTGTTCAACACTTATCTCTATTAAATTGATCTCAGCGTTGGATGAGATGCTAAAATTTGGATTGCGTTTTCAAATATAGGGAGGTTAGGAAGAGCGAAGGAGGGGAAATTTGAATGATTCCAAATAAATGTATTGTTTTAATTAAATTTGAATGTGGCACAATTAATAATTGTGAGTCAGCATTTCCCTTTCTAGTAAAATGCAGATAAAGTGTTAAGAAGTGAGAAAAGAGAGAAATAAGAAAGAGACCAAAGTGTATTAGTTGAGGTGTTTAAGGGTTAAATCACTTTAGCTTTGCCCAAACAGACACTGTATTCAACCACTGGATGTTAATGCTAACTGCTAACCTTTGAGGCTAATGGCTTTAGCATAGACTTCAATGTAAACACATCCGTTTCGTTAGCTTAGCAACACTGTGTAGTTTGTTTACAATAGCGTCGATGTGCTGCGCGTGCGCAGTTCAGAGTTGCTCCGGAAGTAGGTTAAGACTTCCGTGTCACGATAGTAACTATGGCAACCAAAACAAACTAGGACATGAATTGTTGCATTGCGAGTACTGTTAAGCATGTAACATGAAATGTTGGCACATTTCAACGCGGTACAAATAACAAACTCTCAGTTCGTTTGGAGTTAAATTTAACTTTATTCAAATAGCAGCTTCGTGCTGCAGTTGAGGGAAACAGTGATAGCGATCTCGGCGGATCTTAAATCTCAGTGCCAGTTTCACTGGGCACATAAACACAACAGGTTTTCTTCGCTGTCGGTACAAAGTTAAAATTTACTTGATCAAGCTTTTAAAACACTCCCATTCATATCACTCTCGGACACACGCAGTGTTAAGCGGGATTAAATTCACTTAGTGAACTAACACAAACAGGCAAGCATTATTCTCTAATGTTTAACCCAGGGAGTCGAATGGCATTTGATTTGGCAATGGAACACGCAATGGCAATCAAGCTATGAATAATAAGGCTTTGATGGATAGATTGAGGAACACGCTCAAAACTATTCTTTATTCGTCAATTTATTTCCCTTTGAATTACTGCAGTTTATTTCCGTTCAGCTATCGGTGACTGAGATTCCCTGTCGGGAGTATAGCTATTGAATGGCACTGGAATACGCAATGACATCAATTCAGCTATAAACAAGGCATTACAGAAAAATGAGGAACACGCTCAGGCCGCACGCTGCTTACGTCACACACACAGTCTCGACTCCGACGTACAGTGCGTTCAGGCTATACATTTTTTACCAGTATGTGTGTTCCCTGGGAATCAAACCCACAACCTTTTGTGCTGCTAACGCAATGCTCTATCACTGTTTTCTGTTTTCTATGGTTCACTTAAAAGTTTCACTCTCTATAGATATATTTTTCATGTCTGTAATAAGGCAAAAGGCAAAGCGAGTTTCGAAGTGACACGCTCAAGTTCACAGAGTCCGAGATGGCAGAAAGCACATCCTGTTTGATTTCATTATTTTACAAAAGCGCAACGTTTCGTTGTTATTCTGAGTGCACACCATAGACTGTAAAAAAAACGGTGCACACGAATAAACGTAGAGTCTTTACAGATACAAAAGATGCATTACTCTTATCTGTATGACCAAAATTGACAAAGTATTTTAAGAGCAAATGATCGCACAGATGGCGCCTCCATCTGTCATGCAGTAGCCCAAGCGCACCACTGTTCAGTAGGGCTGGGTATCGAGTTCGATACTTTTTAGGCACCGACCGAATTGCCTCGATACCATCGAGTATCGAAAAACGTCTCGTCGTTC
>NW_015555862.1:68249-70578 GCF_001515605.1 Sinocyclocheilus anshuiensis
CGCAAGCATTATTCTCTAATGTTTAACCCAGGGAGTCAAAGTTGATTTGGCAATGGGACACGCATTGAAATCAAACTATGAATAATAAGGCTTTGATAAATAGATTGAGGAACACACTCAAACCTATTCTTTTATCCACCGATTTATTCCCTTTGAATTACTGCAGTTTAGCTCCATTCAGCTAACGGTGACTGAGATTCCCTGCCGGGAGTATAGCTATTGAAAGGCACTGGAACACGCAGTGAAATCAATCCAGCTATAAACAAGGCATTACAAAAATGAGGAACACGCTCAATTTCTACCTTATTGTACGATCTCAGATGTTAACTTTAAGTTCACTTACTGCAGTTTAACAATGGAGAGGTGGACTCGAGTTACAGCCTTCTCTGCATTCATTCATCAAGCGGCCGCACGCTGCTTACGTCACACACACAGTCTCGACTCCGACGTACAGTGCGTTCAGGCTATACATTTTTTACCAGTATGTGTGTTCCCTGGGAATCAAACCCACAACCTTTTGTGCTGCTAACGCAATGCTCTATCACTGTTTTCTATTTGAATTGGTTCACTTAAAAGTTTCACTCTCTATAGATATATTTTTCATGTCTGTAATAAGGCAAAAATACACAGTTTCTCGAAGTGACGCGCTCAAGTTCACAGAGTCCGAGACGGCAGAAAGCGCATCCTATTTGCTTTCATTATTTTACAAAAGCACAATGTTTCGTTGTTATTCTGAGTGCACACAAATAAACGTAGTCTTTACAGATACAAAAGATGCATTACTCTTATCTGTATGACCAAAAATGACATTCTATTTGAATTGGTTCACTTAAAAGTTTCACTCTCTATAGATATATTTTTCATGTCTGTAATAAGGCAAAGCATACACGGAGTTTCGAAGTGACACGCTCAAGTTCACAGAGTCCGAGATGGCAGAAAGCACATCCTGTTTGATTTCATTATTTTACAAAAGCGCAACGTTTCGTTGTTATTCTGAGTGCACACCATAGACTGTAAAAAAAACGGTGCACACGAATAAACGTAGAGTCTTTACAGATACAAAAGATGCATTACTCTTATCTGTATGACCAAAATTGACAAAGTATTTTAAGAGCAAATGATCGCACAGATGGCGCCTCCATCTGTCATGCAGTAGCCCAAGCGCACCACTGTTCAGTAGGGCTGGGTATCGAGTTCGATACTTTTTAGGCACCGACCTTAATCTCATCACCGTCAGTGAGCCAATAAAGGCCCGGGCATACTTCACTTTCCGCGTTCCGTTCCATCTCACGCTCAGCCGTGTCCGCACAGCTTTCAAAGTATACTCAACCGCGGATGAGCGCGGACGGACGAGCTCAACACAGGTGCAGTTTGACTTGCGCTCTCTCAACTTTCACCTCGCGCATGCGCTGTTGTACGCGGACCATCCGCGCAGTCTCAAAAAATTGCCTGCACGCGGACGGGGTGCACAGCACGAAGTATACTTTGGCCTTAAGCCTGCAGCACTAGCCAGTGTGTTCGACTAGAAGAGGTGCGGCACAGATCGATCAGTGTTTGACATCCGCGAGAGCGATTCGAAAGCGCACGGAGCAGTCTGCTCTCTTTAGCTCTCGTGGTACTGTAATACACTGATCAGTCTGCACAGTCGGTCCGCGTCAAGTCGAACACACCTACTAGTTTACATTAAAATGTACTTTTACATTTTTTACATCTACTTAGTTACACTCAGAGTTGTGGCACACACGTGAGGCTGTAGTGCTAATGCGTCCCAGCCCCCTTAGATGTAAGGCTACATTTACACTGGTGCGTTTATGTTTTAAAATGAAAATGATCCTCGTCATACTGGTGTTTCCACTGCGTTTCAAGCCGGCTTTCCACCATCTCCAAGCGACAGACCGGTCATTCAGTCATTCATTTCCAATGGAGAGTAGCGCGGGAGCTGCATGGAGTTCCGATCATATGCAGATGTCCGTTCATACTACATGACCGAAAGCGCGTGTTATGTGGCCATTCATGCAAACTGTAGCATCATGCTACATAAGACAATAAATAAGATTTATATTCCGCTTTTACTCAAAACTCACTTTAAACCACCATCGAGTGTTTGCAATAACTTCCGATTGCCGTCTAATGTGTGTTTTGGCCATGTAATGTTGCTGAAATATGACACAGAACAGCGATCGTGGAAGAGAGAACACAGACAGACAGATCTGGAAGCTGCTAATGCTCATCAGTAAATCAGTGGAAAATAAATAGAAATCATGATTCTGTCTGAACTGCGTTTTAAAACGAACACGCACTCGTGTAAATGCCTAACAGATGTGTAAAC
>NW_015555862.1:71274-74504 GCF_001515605.1 Sinocyclocheilus anshuiensis
GTCATGTCATGATTATGAAGGTGTCATGTCAGTCTTATGCACACCCCTTCAAGTAAAGTGTAACCGTTTTTTTTTTTAGATAATGTAATCTTCTTAAAATTGATTTCATAAAATTTGTATCGAAAAAAGTATCGTTCAGGAACCGATATCGAAGTCAAGGTATCGGTATCGATATAGAACATTTTTGAACAATACCCAGCCCTACTGTTCAGCTTCCAGACTCCGCACAAACACGTGAACTGCGCACTTTTTTCTAGGCTAACATTAGATTGAGCTGCCATGTAAAGTTGCTACTAACATAGTTCAGATGATAAGCCATATTTGAGGTCGATGAACGTTAGGTGAGCATATAGATGTCCTGCCTGATGTACTGTATTACCATGCCGGCAACAGCCATTTTGCCACTTCATGTGGAATTTTTTTTTTCTGCGACTAAGTGACTAATAAAAGTTTGGTAATATGCATATAAACAGCCTTTTAATTAGCAGAGTAGAATAATCATGGCTGATAGTAAGACATGCAAACATAAAAGAAAACCAAACTGGATACGAGAAAAGCTATATATTAAGGATAGGCCTATAATAAAAAATTTGGAGCTGGGATAACCTCCAAACCAAAGCCGATACCTTTTTAAAAGCTCAATATCGTCAAATGTTTCTAAAACATTTATATTCCGAGGTAGATTGCTGGCAACAGCCATTTTAGGATAGTTCTGATTTGGTCTTAGTGACTTAGGAGTCCTCTTCACTACTCCTAACGTTTCACAGATTTAGGAGCTAAATTTAAGCGCTAAAATGCTTTGTGAAATACTCTTAGAACAAAAATGTAGGAGTCCTAAATTTAGGGCTGACACACCCATTATTTTTAAGATTTTCTCCTAAATCGGCGAGTTATGAGCTACTTTTAGCCATAAGATGTTTTGTGAATACGGGCCCTGAGCAGTAAGTTTTGTCAGGGAGGTTAGGTCTAACCTGACTCATTCATATTGCTCAGCTTTAGAAAATAGATTAGAATGACTATTATTGTCTGTCAGATGTTTGTTTGATCGCTAATATGTGTTGACCTTGCATTGTGCTGGTTCATATTGTTTGAAGCATTCATTGCTCTCTTTCTTCTCACATTATAACATCATTTCAACTCAAATCAGTATTTCATATCCATTTATTTACTTATTTGGCAAGTATCTGCGTAATAAGCAGTCAGTGTGTGATTATTGTAAAAATGAATCCCTTAAGGAGTCTTCAAGTACCCTCAAAGTCCTTATCACCCTGTCAGGATTTTAGACATGATGTTCAGTACATTATCCCTTATGAAGTTTCTGTTGTGCCATCTGGTGGCTCTATAAATGGGACAGTCATAGCTAAATGAAAGCCTGTAAAAACAATCTCCCTAATGTGATTTGACCACAGAATAAACATGTGAGATCCAATAACAAACAGATTTCTGAAGACATGAGAAGACACTGAGACTTACAGTTATAAAATCATATAATGTGACAAGAAGCAGGCCTGAATGCAGAAGGGAACATCTATGATTGTGAAAGGACAAATAATGAGATCTTTGCCAAAAAAAATAAATAAATAAAAAGGAGCAGATGTTTTCATTCTTTTTGGCCCTGAAAAGAAAGAAAGAAATTAAAAGAATGCAATTCTGGTGTCAGGGGTGCACATTGCACATGCACCCACACACAGCTGCTTCCTTTTAGCCAGGCCAAGCTAAGCCACCTACCATGATGCTATAAAGCTTACGACAGGCCTGTACCAAGCAGACATCCTCATTTGGTTCAGCTTCAATTTTTCTGCCATACAGATTTGACCAATAATTCCCAATAATTCGAGTCAAAATCATAGGTCTCCCACTGAGCATTGCTGGGCATGGTCAATAAAACTAAATCATTTGGTCACTTTGTCAAATGTTTCATTAGAGATTCCTCAGCAGATGAGGATTAATGTGTTGCCCCTTTACAGATAAATCAAATTACGGTGAAAATCTCCCTGAACCCCAGGGATTTGATACACAGTTTCTAATCCTATCAAGAACGATGAGTCAGTTTGTCTCTTTGTCTTTTTAATCTTTTATTTGCTCTGTCTCACACTTTTTGAGTGCTCACTAGAAACTGTTTGAAAAATGTGAGCTCAGCTAAAACAGAGCCGGATGAAAACATTTTATGGGAATTCCATTCTATGAGGAGCCTGCTTGGGAACTGTAATATTGACCTCATCCCAGTCTCTCACCTTTCACATTTTTTCAATCTCTCTTTCTCTGTTCAGTCCTCCTGGAGGTGCTCCTAGCTTTGCACCTCTTTAGTCATGAGTCTGACATCCAGTCACACCATCTAATCGCTCCTCTGGAGCTCTAGACTGTCATTGACTTACATGATGAACAGTTTGCCCGGTGAGCTCTTGGCTTTAGGTGATTTTTATTTGAGTGTTAAGTTGTTTTAGATGTCTCTGAATTGAAGATGACTGAGTCCTTATAGTTGTCTGTTCTGATTTCTTCTCCTCTACCTTGATTTACCTTCTAACCAGATGAATCTCATGAAAACTGTCAAGAAATACCCATTAAAATTGCCCAAAAATTATTATTAAAATTTGGTATTATTATTCTGTCTGTTAGCTTTTAGACCATAAATATAATTGTATACTTGTCTAAAGATATTGGGTGTTAAAATTATATATAATATATATAAATGCCTGCTATTACACTGCAAAAAAATCATGTCTTGTGGCACTGGCAGATTGTTTCTGACTTTTTTTTCTGCTACAAGACAAAATACCCTTTGTATTGAAGATGCACCCTGAAAACAAGTGTTTAGTGTTTATATCAGATAAAATGTATGTTGTTTCAAGGACTTTTAGATATGTTCACTTGAAAACAATATGATATATTTTTTTAAATGTTAAGAACATTGAACTGTAACATTGACCTCAGCCCAGTCTCTCACCTTTCACATTTTTTTCAATCTCTCTTTCTCTGTTCAGTCCCCCTGGAGGTGCTCCTAGCTTTGCACCTCTTTAGTAACGAGTCTGACATCCAGTTCCCATCAAATAATATATATATATGTATACATATATATATATATATATATATATATATTATTATTATTGTATACAATATTATTTTTCTATTTGAAATAGGATCCAGACTTTTTTGTGAGATTCACCCAAGTATATTCAGAAAGACCTTTTGTCCTCTGTCTTTACCCCCTCTGTCATTCGTTTTTCAACCCA
>NW_015555862.1:74514-79364 GCF_001515605.1 Sinocyclocheilus anshuiensis
ATATATATATATATATATATATATATATATATACACACACACACACACACACACACACATATATAATATAATATATATATGCCTGCTATTACACTGCAAAAAAAAATAATGTTTTGTGGCACTGGCAGATTGTTTCTGACTTATTTTTTCTGCTACAAGACAAAATACCCTTTGTATTCAAGATGCACCCTGAAATATCATATATATATATAGCCTTATATCAGATAAAATGTATCTTGTTTCAAGGACTTTTAGATATTTTTACTTGAAAACAATATGAAAAGTCTTTAAAAAAAAAAAAAATGTAAGAACATTTTTTTTGTGGTGTACTGACAAACTATTCACTGTGTCTGCTTCTGCATTTAGTTAAATGTGTTTATTTATTTTACCTGAGTACTTCATGCTTAAGTGCTTTAGAGACTGTCAGTATCTCTCTTTAGATATAACATAGCCCTGGTTCCTGAGTTTCATGGAAAAATATTGTCTTCCTGTGAGGCTTTGGGGCAAATACTCCAATTCCTCCTGCCCCACAACACCAGGAATAAATCATTTGCTTAAAATCTTTACTGCTTTTGGCACATATGTATGTGCACACGTGTGTACACATGTGTATGCATGTTCAAATTCCTGTTAAAGGACTGGGGACACAACAGATATTATTTATCCACTGGGTTTTGAACATTGTGGAAATTACAAGGGATTTTTCCCCACTCAAGCATAGAAAGGGACACCTGTGATGACTATGTGTTCCAGATGTGGGGAGCCAGTAAGCAGTGTGGGCCTTCAAGCCTTCATTTTAGTAAATCAGTCTCCATCCCATTCAGTCCTCAGGGCCCATTCTCAGTCTGAGTAACAGACTCCAGTATCAGATTAACTGTTATTGTTTAACAGATTAACACACTCCACATGGGGCCCATTTATGAAGTGTCTGATTCATGATGTGAGAGTGGCTGATGACAGATGGATGATTTCATTCTGACACTTTGTAGCACTGTTTGTCTGGAGGATCTGATTTTGAGTAAATTGTAATTGTTTTGTTATTCAAAACAACGTTTAAGATGTGAAATATCTGGTTTTAGAGTCACCAAATGAAAGACACCAAATTTCAGATTACCTCAGATTTGGAGAAATATATTCTCAGTGGGAGAACTCATAATCCAAATCATCTTTCCTCATATTAAGTAAATTAGACATTTGAAAGCAGTTAAATATATCTGCGTTGATGAGCAGCTTCATATTGCACTTCAACTGCTTCAACCCTACATTTAAAATCTCATGTGGTCTCATGTAATTTAGGCTATCCACATGTAGGCACTTGTCCCTCTAATTAAAATTCCCTCCAGACCATGTCAGCTAAATTGAATAAACCATTTGGGCTATTTTTCTGTTTAAAGAAACCAGCCATATCAAGCCCTGCAAATTCCTTGAAAATATATTTGTTATAGCATATCAGCACCATAACATTTACAGTGAACTGACTGGGACTGAATAAGCAAGGCAGAGATAAATGTTTCTACATTTGCCAAAGGACCACAGGCCATTTAGCCAATACCGTAAGGCCATGTCCACACGCACACAGGTATTTTTATAAACAGAGTTTTTCCTTCTTCCGTTTTAAAAAAAATCTCCGTCCACATGAAAACGCAAGTGCATGCTATGAAGCACTGTCAAGAGCATGTCAAACCGACAGGTGGCGATATAATTTCAGCCGTAAAGCCATGTTGGCCAAACATAAGCGTGAAAAAGTTTCCAGTAGGCGGAGATAACAGTGCAGGGTCCGACGTCACAAGCCAAAAACTCTGGTTTCGCTGTCTACACGATAACATTGCAACCAAAGTTTTTGAAAATCTTCACCCTGGCAGGAGTTTTTAAAAATGTTCATTTCAGTGACCTGGTGCTGCGTTTGCGTGTGGACAAACGGCCAAACCGCATAGAAAAGGCTGTGGCTTTAAAATAACTGCGTTCGTGTGGTTCTTTTGTGCTAACAGCCTCCTTTACACGTCGCATTAGTTTTTAAAATTGTTGGGGTGGGGTGGAGGGGGTCTGTTTACAGTGCCAGTAGTACCAAATCAATTCTGTACCCGCTCATCTCGCTTTCAAAAGCTCCTGTCGAATTACAAAATAGTGATGTTACGTTCGTGAACGAATCATTCTTTTTGACCGAATCTTTTAGGTGAACGAATTGTTCTCATTCATGTAATCCATTAGGTATGAAGGTAAATGACGTCAAAAGATTTGCATGTGCAGGGTAGTATTTGTGGAAGTGTACATAAGACTGTATGCGTAAATTAAATTTGCATGCGCAAGAGAAGCTTTGTAAAGGTGTAAATTGTTTCAAGCGCAAGAAAAAAAATATTTGCAGCATTTTACTGTTATTCGTAAGTGTAATTCATGTATTGTGAAACTGCAGCTTCATGCTAACGCAAAATAAATATGATATGCATTCTTCTGACTTCTATTTTTCCACGCTTACGCTTTTGCCATGTTTTTTTCGCCAAAAGACAGTCAAGGGCACTGCAAGCCTGTGAACAGTGATTTGCAAGCGAAAACAACAGTTTAAAGAACTGCAAAACGGATTGACTGCGTAGAACCAATCTGTATGTGTAAAAAAACTAACTGTTGCAAATGGCTAAATTACTTGTGTATGTAGCGCAAAAAGTTACCGAAATAAACCGATATGTACAGCTCCGTCTTTCTTTTCTCTGCGCTTACAATTTTGGCATGATTCTCTCACTAACCGAGTTTTGCAAGCACGAGGGGAGGACGTGTCCACCTTCTTCTTGTAGCCAATCAAATGAGGCTATCGCTGACTCTCCATTTACGCTTATCTGATTGGTTCAATAAACACATCATACGCCAAGACATTTATCTTCATTTAGTTCAGGATTGTTCTTTCTGCCGGAATGGTACTTTTAACGTACACATACAATAAAAAAGTAAATAAAAAAATAACTTAATTAAAACATGATATTTTATGAGTTGTGTACCATTAGGCTGTGTTCATACTGAATTTCGAACTGTGTAGTTTCCTTCTCCTCCTCAACAGGCTAAATGATTTATTAGTTTATTGTAATATTATATTGCAATTTTAATGATACTTAAAGAAGGCCTAGTATCTGTACTAGCCTAATTCATGCATAATTTCACCTGTCTATTGATCCATTTTTTAACACAAATTTGGTCCAATAATAATTGAACCAACAGAACCAACAATAATGTTTTTTTTATTTATTTAACATGTTGTAATTTCAGGGGATTTTACAAAATATTACTAAAATATTTATTAAAATATTTATCTCTAACTTATTCACCATTTATCATCTGTAATACTATCATGTAACCACTAGATGGCTGTTTAGCTCTCTATATACAGGTGCATCTCAATAAATTAGAATGTCGTGGAAAAGTTCATTTATTTCAGTAATTCAACTCAAATTGTGAAACTCGTGTATTAAATAAATTCAATGCACACAGACTGAAGTAGTTTAAGTCGTTGGTTCTTTTAATTGTGATGATTTTGGCTCACATTTAACAAAAACCCACCAATTCACTATCTCAACAAATTAGAATACTTCATAAGACCAATAGACATTCTAATTTATTGAGATGCACCTGTATACAGTAAACATATAAACATGGCTGTGTGTTTCCTATATTGGCTGGGAACTTTGGATTCCCACATAATTAGTTACTTGAATTTGGATATATATTTAGACATTATTAAATACATATTTAGCAACGTTTTTGCATTAGTCAAATCTGGACACAAAGAAAGCATTTTGTTACTCATTCTTGCTTCATATAATAGCTTGATCAGTCACATGAAAGTAATCAGGATCAATACTGAAATTTCAAAATATACAAATGAGTGTTAAATACCATAAACAGAAACATGGTCTGAAAAATGGACAAATTCATATTTAAGTAGCTTTATTGTCATAGTAAAAAGGTTTTACAAAGTAGTATAGCACTCTGATACCATAGCGTTGAACATTGTCACATAACATCATTTTGATGAAAGTTTTTATAAGATTATGAAATTTCAATGTAAAGCCAAACCAAACCAAATAATGTTAACACCAGCTCACAATTCAGTATGAACACATGGGAGTCTAGCCTAAAGGAACGCAGCTTATGAAAGGAGCATGTTTTAATTAAGTTGTTATTTTTTAATTTATTTTTTACTGTATGTGTACGTTAAAAAAAACATTCCAGCAGCAAGAACGATCCTGGACTAAATGAAGATAAATGTCTTGGTGTATGATGTGTTTATTGAACCAATCAGATAAGAGTAAATGGAGAGTCAGTGAGAGCCTCATTTGATTGGCTACAAGAAGTTGGTGGACCCGCCCTCCCCTCGCGCTCGCAAAACTCGGTTAGCGAGAGAATCGTGCCAAAACTGTAAATGCAGATTAAAGAAAGACGGAGCTGTACATATCGGATTATTTCGGGAACTTTTTGCCCTACATACACAACAAGTCATTTAGACATTTGCAAGTTTGTTTTTTTACACATACAGATTGGTTCTATGCAGTCAATCAATTTTGCAGTTCTTTAAACTGTTGTTTTCGCTTGCAAATCACTGTTCACAGGCTTGCAGTGCTTTTGACTGTCTTTTGGCGAAAAAAAACATGACAAAAGTGTAAGCGCGGACAAATGGAATTCAGAGGAATGCAGATCATATTTATTTTGCGTTAGCATGAAGCTGCAGTTTCACAATACATGAATTACACTTATGAATAACAGTAAAATGCTGCAAATAATTTTTTCTTGCGCTTGAAACACGATTTACACCTTTACAAAGCTTCTCTTGCGCATGCAAATTTAATTTACGCTTACAGTCTTATGTA
>NW_015555862.1:79384-80297 GCF_001515605.1 Sinocyclocheilus anshuiensis
TATTTTCCTTTGATCACTCATTTATTTCTGAATGTAGTTCAACATTTATTTTTCCTCTGCACAACATGCTAATGAGAGGGTGTCAACCATGGACTTGGTCGGGATCATGTGATAGCTGGGGGCGCGGCTTTCCCTGCTGACAGGAAATGTATGGTGTTAATCCAGTATGGCCTACGTAAAGTCACTTTTTCCGTTCAACAGAGCAAGATACATAAAAAAACTGAGCTGTATTGTCCGTACAGTATCTGTGACTTTACAAACGACCCAAAGAAATGGCCAGAGGTGTCATTTCCTGACATCATTTTTTGTAACCCGATTGAGTCTCCAGCTAGAGACAACTGTAATATCAGTATCCCATGGTCATCGTGAGATGACTGGTATGAAGTGGTTTAATCGAGGAACAGACAGTTTTTTCCTCAGTAAACAGTCTTCTACAACCAAGTCGATCTGCAGCAATCTCTCTCTCTTTGCGGCGGGAGACCCAAATTAGTGACATACACAAGGGTACATCTCAGTTGATTCTCAATTTATTATTGTACAAACAGAGGCTCATAAACATCATTGAGAACTGGTATGAAGTGGTTTAATCGAGGAACAGACAGTTTTTCCCATTAGTTATCAGAACAGAAAATACAGGCAACAAAACTGTTTATTAAGCAAATAACGGTTCAATATTGCAATTAAGAGCTATGTTAGCATTAATATTTTACACTGGCCACTTAAACTCTTTTATGATTTAGCTCTCTCATGATTATAACTACAAAACTAACCCTATGAAAAAGTGTAAGATAATAATCAGTCCCCTTGACTGATGAAGTTAATACGCATGCGCAGGCAAACGCTCAAGCGCGTCACACACGATCCGCCTACTCTTGCATAATTGACACCCTCTCATTAGCATGTTGCGCAGAGG
>NW_015555862.1:81319-83113 GCF_001515605.1 Sinocyclocheilus anshuiensis
AATTAAGAGCTATGTAAGCATTAATATTTTACATTGGCCGCTTAAAATCTTTTATGATTTAGTTTTCTCGTGATTATAACTACAAAACTAACCCTATGAAAAAGTGTAAGATAATAATCAGTCCCCTTGACTGATGAAGTTAATATGCATGTGCAGGCAAACGCTCAAGCGCGTCACACACGATCCGCCTACTCTTGCATAATTGACACCCTCTCATTAGCATTGTTGCGCAGAGGGAAAAAATGTGGAACTACATTCAGAAATAAATGAGTGATCAAAGGAAAATAGTTAGGATGAGTTTAGCATTTCCTTAAACATTTTCCATTTGCCCACCAATTTATTTTATTTATTTGCCTACTTTAATCACGTTTAATTATTTATTTATGTATTTAAACAAGAATACGTGTATTTATGCACACATTTATTTATTTATTTGTGTATTTATTTATTTATTGTTTTTGCAGGTTTCGTCCTCCATATATATGTACACTTCCACAAATATTACCCTGCACATGCAAATCTTTTTGACGTAATTTTACCTTCATAATTCTTTTTGTCACCTTTTCCACCCATGATGAGTTTGCATCTCTGATATTCAGATATTGGGATTTTTTTTTTTTGTGTTTATCAGATAAAGTCAATAAGGAGAAGGTTTCTCTTGCAAGACAAACTTATAAATCACGATCTGAACTTGTGTGAGTTCTTAAGCTTTGTAGCACGATTGGGATTTCGGAGTGGAACAGCAAAACAAATTCATGTTGTTTTTTTTCTTCCTGTCTTTAGAAGTCTTCTGCAGATGTAGAACCAAAGATCTCTTTGGCTGAGCGGATGAAGATCTTGCAGGAGAAGGAGGAACAATGGAAAACTAAAGGCAAAGGAGCTTCTAATGACTCCACCCAGTTCTCTGTGGCTGGACGAATGGCTAAGAGAGGTGGGGAAGAAATGATTTGCTGGGTTTCTAGCCAAAGAATAACCCTTGTGCCAAGAGCTGAACCTTTTCAACTCACAAGCGAAAACATTTCATGATCCATGCAAATAGCAAATCAGGTTGTAGTGTGCATCCTGTGGATCAAGCAGTGATAAGAATGTTTTCATGTTGACATCTGTTTCCCATCAGGCTTAGTGTCACCTAACAGAGAGGATGTTACCATTATCCTCAGCAAGAAGGTCAGCAACAGTACACCAGTCAAACCATTAGAAGGTATCAGTTTATGACATCTTCTGTGACCCTGTTTGAATACTCACATGCCAAGGTGATGTATTATTAGTGCTCTTGTCTCTACAAAGTGTCCTTCTCTCATGTCTGGAAATGTCCTTCTGACAGAAATCTCCACTCGTCCTGATGCTGAAGGAGATAAAAGACTGGACAAACTGGAGTCCTTTTTGGACAGACTTCACAGTAAAGGTTATTAATTGTATTACTCTATTATTAACTTGCATCTTAATGCATAATATAGTTGTATGCAGGGATCTGTTTCTCTTTTTCATTTAATGTGCAGGAGTTGCGGGCACAAAGAACTCCACCATTGAGGTGATGGAGGAAAAGGAGAAGGAGGTGATGACTCTGGACGATGAGGAGACTTTTGGGCGGTTCTACAGTTGCTTATCACCCACTGCTCTCAGCTCCAGTGTCCTGCTGGTCGAGGAAGAAGACTTCAGCATCATCCAGTCAGACACACCCAAGTGAGATACTGTTCTTATTACTGTGTTAGAGGGGTATTAAATGGTTGGGTGGGTATTAAGATAGTTCACCCCCCCCCCAAAAAAAAAAAAAAATCCAACCACATTTTACCC
>NW_015555862.1:83316-84428 GCF_001515605.1 Sinocyclocheilus anshuiensis
ATTAAAATATTTCCCCCCCCCCCAAAAAAAAAAAAAAAAATTCTACCATCATTTACTCACCCTCATGTCACTCCACCCTGTATGATTTACATCATACATATCTGGTTACACATAATATTTGAAGTTCACTTAATAAATAAAGTCACTTAAGAAATAAAGTTAAAAAACAAAGATATATGCAGAAAAATTATTATTTTCAACCCTTATTCTGACTCTCTGTCTGAAATGATCTGTTTTTAAGGGTGAGTCCTTTAATAAGGCTTGTCAGTAATTGGCAACTGTTATGATTGGCTAATGTTATTGCATAGGAAACAGTATCAATTCCCCCTCGTTATTGCATGAAGGTGTTATGAAAACATTATCAATATAAAACCATGATTTTTTAGACAAAGCTTTATGAAATTGTTTAATTACAGTTTGCGATGCAGCTGCTCTCAGATCCAATACAGTTGGCTGCTTCCTCTTTGCAAAGAAACAGAGTTTCTTTGCAAACTCTCCATTACAGGGCTCCAGACTCATTCTTCCCACTGGTTGCTCTTTTGCGACTAACTTTAAAAGTAAAAAGTAGCTCATTTAAAATTTACTCCGAGTAAAAATTACTTAGTTACATTTTAGCAGTGGGAGGGAGGCAAAAATGGGATAGGCCAGGGGTGTCAAACTCAGTTCCTGGAAGGCCACAGCCCTGCACAGTTTAGATATAACCCTAATTAAACACATCTGATCCAGCTAATCTAATCATTTAGGCTTATTTGAAAACTACATGGTATGTGTGTTGGAGCAGGGTTGGAACTAAACTCTGCTGCAGGGCTGTTTGACACCCCTGGGATAGGCCTATAAATCTCAAACTAGTTGTTTTTAATTAAAGGAATCAGTTATTTAGAAAAAAGAAGACATTTGGGCTGTTACCAGGCAAATTAAATCAGAATCAACAAAATTCATCTTTGCAATGCAGAGGAATAGAGCAAAAACAGGCAATATGGTGTCTAAAACGCAAGTCTCTTAATTAACTTCTTGTTTATTGAACTGTTGTAAAAAAAATCTATATGTAATAATGCTGATTTTTTGAGAAAAAAACGGCACTCTTCGTGTGATATTGATTTACTATATGAAAT
>NW_015555862.1:84660-84887 GCF_001515605.1 Sinocyclocheilus anshuiensis
CGCGCCGCGTAAACATAAAACCATGTCTGCATTTGTGATCGGAGAAATGACAAACAACAAGTGCTACTCTACACTACTCAAAACTCACATTTGAATCGTCAGTGGCAAATTCTTCTCAAATTCTTCTTCAAAACACGTCAGGCTAGAGTGAGCGGCGGCGGGCGGGCTTGAGAATGGCGCGGCCGGCGGATTCGACGAAGGAGCGTCCAGCAGGCTTGCGGCAACCC
>NW_015555862.1:85288-92878 GCF_001515605.1 Sinocyclocheilus anshuiensis
TACGCCTTCTTTCTTTGCGTGAACATTTGGGCAGCGTTATGCAGATCTTTCCACATTGTGACGTAGACATGTGGGGGCGTGTTAGAACGAGCCGTTTTTGGTAGGCGTGGTTGACTCTTAACTTTTATAAAGAATATCTCTTTGGATTTGAGACTTTAGTCTTTGCAACTTTACAGATCTTCTTTATGCACCAAGAGCTTGTAACACTCCAAAGAGAAAGGAAAAATTTAAATCGCATCATATGACCCCTTTAACAGACTGAATCGCGCAGTGAAAGAACACACTCTAAATGCGCGCGCGCACTAGTCTAATCTACTAGACTCCAAGGCACTCTGTAGGAGTGTTTTGTTTGGTTTTTGGCAAAATACTGATAATGTCAAATCGCACATCGTTAAAACAACAATTATATATATATATATCATAGACGATATATATCGCACGCCCTGCACCACTGTCTTTTTTGGCTAATTTGTGCAAAACCTCTTGCTAAACTGTCAAAGCTTCATTTTAACCACAAATGCAATGATGCAAGTATTTACCTTACCTATACATGCTTGTGAAGGGTTGATGTCGAGATTTTATAAGCTGCTAGTTTGGTCTCTCTAGGCAAACACAGCTTACACTGCATAATAGAGCTTAAATATGCCCAGGGGTTCACTTCATTTCCTTCGAGTTCAACTTCAGCAGAATACGACGGGGTTTCGTTTTCAGCTGGGTCTGACTCTGCACCATAACGCCTGTCTTGTCCGTCTGTATCTTTCTTGTGATTGTAGCGCCAGTTTGCTCTCCTGCCCATTATTTACTGCAGTAGTTTCCAGGGAGCGATTTGTTTTTTACTCCGTAATGAATGTGTTTTAAAATGTAGCGAAGTACAATACTTCAAACAAAATATACTTAAAGGGGTCATATGATGCGATTTAAATTTTTCCTTTCTCTTTGGAGTGTTACAAGCTCTTGGTGCATAAAGAAGATCTGTAAAGTTGCAAAGACTAAAGTCTCAAATCCAAAGAGATATTCTTCCGGGGTCCGTCACATGTGGTTGCCACTCATTCGTCAGATCCGCCGGGCGCGCCCTTCTCGACCCCGCCGCCTCAGCCCACTCTATCCCGGCCTCAGCTCACTCTAGCCCGGCCTCAGCTCACTCTATCGCGGCCTCAGTGCACGCTAAGCCGGGGCTTCCCCTAACGCTAGGCCGCTGTGTTTTTCGTTGTGAAAGCGAAACTACTTTGTTTGGTCTGGGATTAATCAATGCATGCTGATGAACTTTTATCATAGTTTATATAACTTTTATCATAGTTTATTAACATCCAACCCGTTCTTTTTCATCAGTAGTATTATTTGTGATTTGGATTTTGTGAACGGGAGTTCCTCTTTTGCTGTTATAAGCCTGGCTTCGGGTGCTTTCACTTTCAAATTTGTGATCTTGTTGTCATGTTTTACAAGAAAAGATAATTGTCTGTTTTGCTTACATACATCTACACACCTTTCACTTTTTAAGACAAAAACAAAAGATGAATTCATTTTCTTAATTAAAAAGCACAACAACAATAAAACAGTAAGATGTCAAACTAGCTTACAAAACATTTATTAACAAAAACGGTGAGGCATGGCATACACCACATGCTGTATTATATACAGACTAATAAATTACAGAATGTTTAGCAAACACTGAGGAATCAAATAAAATAAATAAAATAAAAGAGAGCCTCCATAGCGTAAGGTGAGGTAAACAGCAAAGATAACAAGCTTTTCCAATTGAAAAAAAGAAAAAGAAAAGTAAAACTAAACTTGCTGTCGGTGACGGTGCTTGCATGTTCACCTTCTCTGGTTTAAGAAGCGGTCTTTTACTTTACTCTAGCTTGAAAACCATCCATCGTTTCCTCAACATTCGCGTCATTTTTGCTCGTGCTGACGCGGCCTGTATAAACCTGGCTCAAGCGATGCGCAGTTCAAACGAGTAGCGTGGTTTCGTTATGCTTTCAGTTTCGTTTGCCGTTTGATGTTTCTCATAAAAACAGAGACTGACTGGATGCGCCATTAACAAAATTGCCTGCGCATTAATTTTAAATATAATTATATAAAAATGTTGCAGTCGCACCAGCAGGAAAAATGGTAGCAAAATGCGACTATTTGGTCGCAGTCTGGAGCCCTGCATTACAATTTGCCTCATTTACAATCTGCAGTCAAATGCTATGAATGAACATATAATCCTGCCACAAAATTGAGGACGCCATTAAAAATAAACCATCCACTTGTCTGACTCTGCGATCCTTCTGATGTATGTACTAAGAGATACAAACAAGCTGTTTAAACTGGGTGTGGCAAAGCGAACATTCTTTACTCTTCCATTTGTCCTGTTGTCAGCGGACTCAAGCACGTGGGGTATGTCAGACACTGAACACATATCTGTATACTGTATCCAGTGTTGAAAGTGTCAGTGATTATTATGGGTTCTGTTTGCTTTTGGTGTAGACGTATGTCAGCCATTAAAGGGATAATTCACCCAAAAATGAAAATTACCCCATGATTTACTCGCCCTCAAGCCATGCTAGGTGTATATGACTTTCTTCTTTTAGACGAATCCAATCAGAGTTATATTTAAAAATGTCCTGGTTCTTCCAAGCTTTATAATGGCAGTGAGTGGGTGTTATTTTTCAATAGTCCAAAATAAGTCCAATAAAGCGCATCCATCCATCATAAAAAGTGTCCCACACGGCTCCGGGGGGTGAATAAAGGCCTCCTGTAGCGAATCGATGCGTTTTTGTAAGAAAAAAAAATCCATATTTAACATTTTATAAACCATAATCTCTAACTTCTGCTAACTGTTGTACGCACGTTCACAATAGAACGCCATTCTGGCGGATGACATAGGGTGTAGGCGTCTCGCAAGAACCAACGTTTGTTTACAGGAGCAAAGGAAGCAAAGTTTCCTTACTTTAGCAAAGGAAAACCAGTCTCCTCTTGAAAACAAAAGTGTTGCGTTTATAATTTTGTTCAGTGTAATTCGTGACCAGTGTTTTGTTTTGCTCTCTCTGCTGTGCTTCCGCATTCGTCACTTCTCACCAGACCTTATGCTGTGTCCTACGTCATCTGCCGGAATGGTGTTATTGTGAACGCGCGCATGACAGTTAGCGGAAGCTAGAGATTACTGTTTATAAATGTTTAAATATGGATATTTTTCTTACACAACGGAGCCATGTGGGACACTTTTTATTATGGATGGATGTGCTTTATTTGAAATCTTTTTTTGGACTATTGAAAAATAACACCCATTCACTGCCATTATAAAGCTTGGAAGAGCCAGGGCATTTTTAAATATAACTCCGATTGAATTCGTCTGAAAGAAGAAAGACACACACACCTAGGATGACTTAAGGGTGAGTAAATTATGGGGTACTTTTCATTTTTGGGTGAACTATCCCTTTAAATGACTAAGTGCCAGTGGGTCAGGCCTATGGTGTGATGTTGTATAACTGTTTGTCAATGTCTTGCTCCGAAGTTGGTCATATGCAAATACATTTACCCATGTGATATCAGAAAGCCCAAATCCAATATCCAAACAAGCCTTTTTTGGAGCTTGATTAAATAAATGCTTTGTTTATAATGAGAAGGATGTTTTAAGCTATTAAACTTGCATGATGTTCTTGTGGTACAAAGACCTCCTATATGTCAAAAGTTCAAGGCAAATTTTATTTCTCCTGTCACCATTTACAGTTTGTTTTACTCTGTGTAATGTTTAGGGGTGTGAAAGTGTAAAATACTCTCATTAATGTATTGTTGATTAAATGCAGACTAACATCAGCAGTTGAGGAACACAAGCGTTCTGTGCGGCCCTGCAGGAGAACCAAGAGCTCGAGAAACCCTCTCCGTGCCCTGGCGGCACGAGATGACCTCAGACAGGCTTACACTGAGCAGAGACTCAACGTGGCCTCCGTGGAAACCAAAAGGATACAAATGGAGCGGAGTAAGTTTGTCATTTACATTTTTGGTGAATTCATGGAATGTTTTCACCACTTTTACATGTGATATTTAAGCATAAAGTCCTTTGTTCCAGAACGTGAACGTGTACATTTTGAAAACATTTGCTCTCTTAATGCTGCTTAATTTGCTGCACATTCCTGTCTTCTCTCGTTATATTGAAGTAGCAATTAAAATGGTGATGAAGCAAATATAAACACTGTTATTTAATTTTAAATGTCTCTTCTGTGTGTCTTCAGTGGCCAAGCACTCGAATTTGGCAGACGCTGCTCTGGCAGGTCTGGCCAGCAAGGAAAACTTCAAGAAAGTCAATCTGCGGAGCGTGAAGTCCACTGAGGTGGTGACCAACAACAGCGTTGTGCCTTTCCACAAGCTCATGCTCATCCACATTAAAGGTAAAGTGGTCAAGGATCATGCAAAATATCAGTTCAACCAAGTTTTTACGTCCTAAATGTGTATATTCTGCTTTTAATACTTGACTTGTCATGTAGGGCGCAGGCATGTTCAGGTGCGTCTGGTTGAACCCACAGCCCGCTCTCTGAACAGTGGTGACTGCTATCTGCTCATCACTCCCAAATACTGCTTCTACTGGAGTGGAGAATTTGCCAATGTAATCGAAAAAGCCAAGGTACTACTAGTTGTTACTAATACTTTATTTTTATTTCCATTTTCTTTTCATTTTAGTTTGTTTTAATAAATTTGTTATGTGCTGTTCATTTTTTTCATTCTTTTATTTCAATTTCCAATTTTACATTATTTTTTGTTTTTATATATGTTTTTATATACATATTTTATGTTTTTATGTACATTTTATTTGGCTTTATTTTATTTGTTTTAGTTTTAAGTAATTTTAGTGCTTCAGTTTATTTATTACAGGGTTTTTTACATTAGTTAATTCTGGGTAATTCTTAAACATGGGTCAAAAAAAAAAAATCCTGGGAAATATTTTTTACGTTTCACACTGTTCACACTTTACCTGGGTTTATCAATTAATCCTGGGTTTTCTTAAGATGACGTTTCAGACTGTACGTTTATAAACCCCAGTTAACATTCTTATTTGCATATTTGTGGTGGCACTGCAGTGTGGGGTTAACACTGCAAAAGTGGTGCGGGCAGGGTTTTAACCCCAGGTACATAGAAAGCATTCATTTTTATGTTTTTTTTTTTTTTTAAGTTTCAGTTTTATTTGTTTTTCATCTAATATTTATATTTTATTTTACTTAATTTATCGAATATTATTTTTATTTGTTTTAATTAACGATAACAACACTGTATTACATAAAAAACCTCAGTAAAGAAGTTGTCAAAAATAAAGCTGAATTGCAAATTGTGCTCATATTCTATGTTGTTTTTTATGTGTGTTTGTCAGAGCTCAGAGATGGCTCAGTACGTCCAGACAAAGAGAGATCTGGGCTGCAAAGCTCCCCAGGTCACTGTGCTGGAGGAGGGAATCAACACAGACAACCGTTCAGCCAAAGAGTTCTGGAGTCTGCTGGGAGGAAAGGCTGATTACAGAGGTACAGGAACATAACCTGCCAGGCCCTGTATAATGAGCACCAATGTTTAAATGACAATATTTCACTCACTGTAAACAGACTCATTCATTAGTAATTGTGTATAAGCATACCATTGATTCTAGGGCCAGAATTCACTCATGTTGCATAATCAAATTCAGTTTATCCTCATAATCGAGTTAATTTTAAACTTCTCCGGTTTCCTTTGTGTAGGTATTTGTATGTTTTGTTTTTTGTTATTTTTTTTACATATGTTCTTTGTGTGTGTTTTACCAGGTGCAGGGGAGCCGGAGGAAGATGAACTGTATGAGAGTGCTGTAGTGGAGTCAAACTGTGTCTACAGGCTTATGGAAGATAAGCTGGTTCCTTATGAGGAGGCCTGCGCATCCATCCCTACTGTCTCTCTCCTTAACTCTAAAGAGGTGTGACATTTATAGCCTCTTGTTGTGAATGTTCAGTGTGTGCATGTCTTGATAAACTGTACTTGATCCCATTATATTGAACGTAACTCAGAGTATATGTGGCAGGCGCTGGTGTTTGACTTCGGTAGCGAGGTGTATGTCTGGACAGGAAAGGATGTTCCTTTGAGTGACAGGAAGGTGGCAGTACAGCTGGGCAAACGGATCTGGAGTGGAGCATATGACTACAGCACTTGCAGGGTCAACCCTCTTGACCCCTCCTCAGCTAATAAAGACACCCCTAAGTGAGTGACCTCTCCACTGACCATTCATGCTCATAACTCTTCTCTGTTGGTGTTGTTCTCTCTTGTAGGACCCATCTTAGCAGATTATGAATTTGTAGGTGATGTCTTGAGCTTTGGGAGAGTGGTGAATTAAGCTCTAAAAAATGCTGAGCTCTGAAGTACAGCCATCAAACCAGGACACATGTAACTTCCTCTCAAACAGACTGATCACAACAATCACAATACTGTCCCCAAGTGGTTTAACTTGATTATAGCATATTAGTGGTGAATTAAAGTGTTCTGTTTTTATTTAGTTTTTTGTTATTTATTTATTTTGTTTTTCAATAACTGTTACTTTAACCAAATCTCATGAGAACCCTACTCCTTTTCTTTCTCACTTGTGTCGTTGTTTGTGAGCAGACAAGGTGAGGGCAGGCCAAGCTGGGCCCTGTTTGGCCGGCTGTCAGAACACAATGAAACTGCTTTGTTCAAAGAGAAGTTTTTAGACTGGGCAGAGAGGAAGCCCCCCAAGGATGAACCAGTGGTGGAGGAAGTGAAGGTAACACATAGCAAGACACTCAAAAAGGTTTCCAACCTTTTTCTCTTCTTTATAAAGATTTCTCAATTTTTCCTCCAGAGTCCAGTCTATCAGCACTTTCCCACTTGTGACTCCGAGCTGAAGCCGTGTGATGTTATAAAGATGCTGGCAGGAGCCCCAGGCCCTGTGAAGATGGTGCTGGAGGGTGTGGATGTGCAGAGAGGTCATGGATTGGTTCTGTCTGAGGATGGGCGGCAGGCTGAGCTGGCCACCTTATCTTTGGACGCATGGCACATACGTGAGTTTGATGACTTTGAGATGCCGCCAGAGAGCGTGGGTCAACTGCACGAAGGGGACACCTATGTCATCCGCTGGAAATACTCTGTCACTAATGTTGGTGAGTGAGGCATGGTACTTAATTTCTGTTTTACAGTATTTTTGGTAAAAATAAATACAGCCTTCAATAACATTAAATATGCAGACCCCAAACTTTTGAAGGGTAGTGTAGTTTAAAAAAAAACTGCAAAAGACCAAGCAACATTTAACAATTAAAAAACTACAGGTGCATCTCAATAAATTAGAATGTCGTGGAAAAGTTCATTTATTTCAGTAATTCAACTCAAATTGTGAATGAACTTTTCCATGACATTCTAATTAATTGAGATGCACCTGTACATTAAGTTTGTTTTATTTTTCTTTTGTGATACTTTGTTTTTTTTTTCTATACTTTTTATTCCTATATGCATATCATTTTGATTTTTTATGATGAAAAAAGACCAGCAAGGAAAAGATGATAACCACATTCAGTTCAGACTCAATCAAATGTACACTCTAAAAAATGCTGGGTTGTTTCAACCCAATGTTGGGTCAAATATGGA
>NW_015555862.1:93354-99559 GCF_001515605.1 Sinocyclocheilus anshuiensis
ATCTTTTTCTTCCACACTTTTTTCTTCCATTCAACTTTCTGTTAACATGCTTGGAAACAGCACTCTGTGAACAGCCCGCTTCTTTGGCAATGAATGTTTGTGGCTTACCCTCCTTGTGAAGGGTGTCAATGATTGTCTTCTGGACAACTGTCAGATCAGCAGTCTTCCCCATGATTGTATAGCCTAGTGAACCAAACTGAGAGACCATTTTGAAGGCTCAGGAAACCTTTGTAGGTGTTTTGAGTTGATTAGCTGATTGGCATGTCACCATATTCTAATTTGTTGAGATAGTGAATTGGTGGGTTTTTGTTAAATGTGAGCCAAAATCATCACAATTAAAAGAACCAAAGACTTAAACTACTTCAGTCTGTGTGCATTGAATTTATTTAATACACGAGTTTCACAATTTGAGTTGAATTACTGAAATAAATGAACTTTTCCATGACATTCTAATTAATTGAGATGCACCTGTACATTAAGTTTGTTTTATTTTTCTTTTGTGATACTTTGTTTTTTTTTTCTATACTTTTTATTCCTATATGCATATCATTTTGATTTTTTATGATGAAAAAAGACCAGCAAGGAAAAGATGATAACCACATTCAGTTCAGACTCAATCAAATGTACACTCTAAAAAATGCTGGGTTGTTTCAACCCAATGTTGGGTCAAATATGGACTTACCCAACTGTTGGGTTAAAAAGTTAATTTAAAAATGTAACCAAAATTTAACCCAACAGTTGGGTTAGTCCATATTTGACCCAACATTGGGTTGAAACAACCCAGCGTTTTTTAGAGTGTATCAACTGTGAAAATGGCTGAATAAGGTGCTAAATATTTTATTGTATGTGTTCGCAGTGGGTAAGAGACAAAAGCCTGGTGAAGTGAGTACAGCTGGCCCAGGCAGGGAACGCACAGCATGTTTCTTTTGGCAGGGACATCACTCTAGTGTCAGTGGGCGTGGCACATCTGCCCTCATGACGGTAGAGCTGGGCAACCACAGGGGGGCGCAAGTGCTGGTCACACAGGGAAAAGAACCGCCCTGCTTCCTCCAACTCTTCCAGGGAGGGCTAGTCATCCACCGGGGCTCCAGGGATGATAGCTCCAAAAACACGGGTAATAATCGAAGAAAACAATCAGCAAGATTCACCAGACCTCTTTTATAATAAAAAATAATTGCATATGTATGTGTGATTTCAATGTGATTTTTCCTGTCAGGAGACTGGCGTTTATTCTGTGTGCGTGGAGAGACAGAGATGGAAGGCTCACTGATTGAAGCAGAGTGCTGTTGTGCCAGTCTGCGCTCTCGTGCTAGTTTGCTGCTGCTGGGGGTACAGAAGGGAGAGCTCTACCTGTGGCACGGCTGTAAGTCTCATCCAGGTGCCCGGAAAGTGGGCAAGAGGACAGTGGAGCGCCTCACTCAAACGTGAGCAGATTTATCCATACAGACTCGCACTTTCTTTACAGAAATGATAACCATATGGTGAATTTTGTATATATGCATATTACAGTTGTCCTTGCGAGCTGGGTTTGAACAGTAACAGCAGTTTGAAAGTGCATGAGATAGAGGAAGGAACTGAGCCCAAGGAATTCTGGGATGCTCTTGGCAAGCAGGACAGGAAAGCCTATGACTGCATGCTGCAAGGTGCAAAAGAAAATGTTTGTTTTACAAACAATCTGTTTCTTTGTTCTTGATGTTGTTAAATTATGTGATTATAACATACAGATGCAAAATATATATTTTCAATGTCATGGCTTTGTTCCAAATATAGTGACCTGTCTACTGCTGACAGAGGAAGGCCATATCTGAAATGAAACTTAAGGGGCTGATTTTAAACACTCCATGTAGGCAGCAACATTGTATATCTTACAAATGGCGCTTTTTATAGTAATTCAACAGGAGACAATTTATTTCAATTGGTAGACTTGAATAACCATTGATTTCAATAGAGTGCAACGATGCTCACTCGGCCATGATTCCAGAAATATTTTTCCCTTGGGGATTTTTAAAAAGCCTTCATTAAAGATATGTAAGCCAAAAGAACCAAACCAACCAACTACAAGGTGAATCACAACATTACAAGCAATTACAATCTTTGAAGCAAAAAAGTATTTGAAAATCAGACAAAAAGACAAAGGTGCAAGACCTGTGTACTTAACGGCTTTAATAAGGGAAAGAACTACAATCCCATAATGTATTTTTTTTAACGAGCATTCCACTGTTAAACATGATTATTTAAAAGTTATAATAATGCAGGCTGATGGCTTCAACAAACTAATATACTATTGATTAACAACCTTATAGCTCACAGTAGGTCTGTCTTAAATGGTCTGTAAGTTATCGTTAAAAATCAGTTCCCCTAGGGAGAAAACAAATGGGATCTTTACTTCCAGAACCTGACTGATGCATTCTATAGAGTCTAAAATAAAGTAGTACTCAAAATACTTGGTAAATTAGTCCACTTTAATTCGATTTAACTATGTTTTATCAAAATTTTGTGACATCACATTAATTGTATTTCTAATAGACATTTCTCTCACTTTGCCATCTTGAATTAATTTTTTTCACTGAGCTTCCCACAAAACATAGAATATTTCTGCAAAAGATACGTGTGATGTTGCCTTTGAATAGGACCAAAAGAAGGTGTTTTCAGCATAATCATGCTGCTTGTCTGTTAAGAACAGTTTTTATGTGCCTATAATGCCTTAACATGCTGGCAGTGTAGGCAGCTCACTACGTTTTAAAGCAGAGCCCATGAGCTTGTGTGATTTTGATCTGATGCAGCTATATTTACAAATATACAATTCTCTGTTTGCTTGCAGATCCAGGGAAGTATAATTTCACACCATGTCTTTTCCGTCTGAGTGCCAGTGGTGGGACTTTTCAGGCAGAGGAACAGTTTGGGCCCACCCAAGTGATAGGAACTGTCATGGCCATGCCGTTCCTGCAGGAGAACTTATATTCAGCCCCTCAGCCTGGTATATAAAGTCCTTACATGAGACTGTAATCATGGATTCTTATAATGTGAATTGATATTGATATTGTATCATGTGTTGCACATTATACAGTGTCAATAGTTTATATTCTTTCTCTATCTTTCTTGTTCTCTGTAGCCCTGTTCTTGGTGGATAACAGGATGGAAGTGTACCTGTGGCAAGGACAGCAGCCAGAAGATACAGAATGTACTGGCTCGGCTAAGATCCGCTGGGACAATGAGAGGAAGTGTGCCATGGAGACAACACTACAGTACTGCCAAGGTTAGGAGATACCGATACATAAATGTAATATATGTACATATATGAAATATCAATATATGAAATATATGCTCATATAAAGTAAAAATATGTGTTTACATATATGCACCGCAATATATGAAACCTATAAGAAATTGGAACAATTTAATGTATTGACGTAAATTTGCACCATATAATATATATGGTTATGTATGTATAACACATATTTTGAGATATATGTCTCTTATAAGAAATATCCATATAAATTATTAATATAGAGTAAAAACAAATGTACATATATGCACAGCCATTTATGAAACCTATTAGAAATTGGAACAACTCCATATATTAGCATATAAATGTATACCATATAGAATATTTGTTTATGTATAATTCATATATGTATCATATACATTGGGGAAAATATTTATTTGATCCCCTGCTGATTTTGTAAGTTTGCCTACTTACAAAAAAATGAAGGTTCTGTAATTTTTATGGTAGGTTTATTTTAACGTATAGAGACAGAATACCAACCAACAAATCCAGAAAAAAAACACATTATATAAAGGTTAGAAATTGATTTGCATTTCAGTGAGTGAAATAAGTATTTGATCCCTAAGCAAAACATGACTTAGTACTTGGTGCAGAAACCCTTGTTGGCAACCACAGAGGTGAAACGTTTTTTGTAGTTGGTCACCAGGTTTGCACACATCTCAGGAGGGATTTTGGTCCACGCTTTACAGATTCTCTCTAAATCCTTTAGGTTTCCTGGCTGTTGTTTGGCAACTCGAAGTTTCAGCTCCCTCCACAGATTTTCTATAGGATTGAGGTCTGGAGACTGGCTAGGCCACTCCATGACCTTAATGTGCGAATTTCCAGCTCCCTCCACAGATTTTCAATAGGACTGAGGTCTGGAGACTGGCTAGGCCACTCCATGACCTTAATGTGCTTCTTCTTGAGCCACTCCTTTGTTGCCTTGGCGGTATGTTTTGGGTCATTGTAATCCTTGAAGACTTATCCATGACCCATCTTCAGTGTTCTGGCTGAGGGAAGGAGGTTCTCGTCCAAGATTTTACAGTACATGGCCCCATCTATTTGCCCCTCAATGCGGTGAAGTCGTCCTGTACCCTTAGCAGAAATCATAATGTTTTCACCTCCGTGCTTGACTGTAGGGATGGTGTTCTTGGGGTCATAGTCAGCATTTCTCTCCCTCCAAACACAGCGAGTCGAGTTAATGCCAAAGAACTCAATTTTGGTCTCATCTGACCACAGCACTTTCTCCCAAGCCTCTTCTGAATCATTTAGATGTTTATTGGCAAACTTTAAATGGGCCTGTACATGTGCCTTCTTGAGCAGTGGGACCTTGCAGGCACTGCAGGATTTAAGTCCATTAGTGTTTTACCAGTGGTTTACGTAGTGGTTTACGTAGTGTGTTACCAATGGTTTGCTCGGTGATTGTGGTCCCAACTACCTTAAGATCATTATCAAGCTCCTCCCATGTAGTTCGGGGCTGATCCCTCACCTTTCTCATGATCATCCTTACCCCATGAGGCAAGATCTTGCACGGAGCTCCAGACCGAGGCCGATTGATGGTTGTTTTGTACTTCTTCCATTTCCGAATAATCGCACCAACAGTTGTCTCCTTCTCGCCAAGCTTCTTGCTGATGGTCTTGTAGCCCATTCAAGCCTTGTGCAGATCTACAATCTTGTCTCTGACATTCTTTGACAGCTCTTTAGTCTTGTCCATGGTGGTGGGAGAAGTTGGAATGGAAGATGCAGATTCTGTGGACAGGTGTCTTATACACCTAACAAGCTGACATTAGGAGTAACTTCTTAAAGTGACAGGACTAATCTGTGTTCCATATGGGCACATAACCAGTCTGTAGGAGCCAGAATTCTTGCTGGTTGGTAAGGGATCAAATACTTGTTTCACTCACTGAAATGCTAATCAATCTCTAACCTTTATATAATGTGTTGGTTTTTTTTTCTGGATTTTTTGGTCGGTATTCTGTCTCTATCCATTAAAATAAACCTACCATAAAAATTACAGACCATTTCCTTGTAAGTGGGCAAACTTACAAAATCAGCAGGGGATCAAATAAATATTTTCCCCACTGTATATAATTCTTAATACACAAAACAAATGTCTTTGTGTGCGTCATATACAAATTACACATACATGTGGCATATGTTATTAATATGTCATAGAGTTTTAATATGAATTTTACACATGAAAAATTAAATATATGTAAAATATGTTGGAAATATAAATATATGGGATATATAAATGTAATTTATGGAAAACATGGTGTGCACATATATTTTGAATATGTGTTACTTATTGTCAGGTGAGGCAAGGGAAGAAGCAGGATTCAAGGATGCAGAGGTTAATGGGATTTTTTATTAGACTTAACATAAACAAATACAGAAAAACACAGTTCAAGCAGGCAGTGGCAGGACTGGAGCACACACGACAGGGCAGGACAGGACAATACACAGCAACACCTACCAGAAAACCATCCTTAAAGGGGAAACCATCCACAATAAACTAGCACAGGTCTGAGAACAAAAGGGGAATAAATTGGGAAGGAAATTAGTAGGGTAATGAGGGAGAGCAGGTGGGGTAAATTAGGGGTGCTCCGATCAGGATTTTTGAGGCCGATCACAGAAAGCAGTATCTGCCGATATCGATCACCGATTCCAATCTTTTTAAAGCCTTCTTTTTATCATTTATAACTATTTATAGTGATATTAGAATCAGGATTTTTAGACATTTATTCAGGGCCTGAATTTCATTTTTGAAAATGGGGGGAATTCCCCTCTTAGGTGACTCTTGTGAGAGGGGAAGCAGCTTTCACACAGGAGTCCGCTACTGATCCGTGGCTGTTTACCACAAACATTCATCCATTATTTTAATTTCAAATCCAAACATTGTCACTGAAAATGCTTTTTCAGCATTGCAATTCTTTTTTT
>NW_015555862.1:100985-106895 GCF_001515605.1 Sinocyclocheilus anshuiensis
GCCATATGTGTTGACTGTGAAACACAGTAGACTTTAATAATATGCATTTATGGTGTAATTACTACATTTTCGTGTCAATCCATGTTCATATTTACTGCAAACAATGCGCTGTTACTTTAATTCAGCGCGTGCAGTGGAAACGATCTCTGCACCGGACCGCAACCGTGTGCAGTGAACGCTTTAATCCGTTAATATGAGCGCGAAAAAAATACGCATCACGTGTGCACTGCAAACGGAGTAATGTGAACCTGGCGTTATGTGTGTGCACTGCGAGTGGGCATGAGCGCACGGTCTGCAGGAGAGCGCGCGAGTGCTGAATGGTTAAACACTGGCAAGAATTAAAAAGTAATGCAAAAACTTTACTTTACTTGTGAGAGCGCGCACGTGGTTATTCAATCACTGTTTGTGAAATTACGTCTTACACAAGGTTTTCAAATTACTTTATAAGTTATTTAATATTTAATAAATATGAAGTTGAGTACCTTCGCCTTCAGAATTATAATTATTTCACCCGCGCCGGACAGAGGACAGAGAAGCGCGGTAAAGTTAGTTTTAGGTTCGATATTTGCCAGACATTCGCTTTCGCGTGCCACTGTTCTATAGAGTCAACAGTCCTACAAAGATGTCACTACCACGATTAGTTTTAACAATATGCAACAACTTTATATCGACATGAAAATATTATTTAAAAACCGCCTAAGTGTATTGTAGCAGCTAATTTAAACCGGAGAAAGCTTTGACGTGCTATAGCTGCGCTTGATGCGTAAGGGACCATCTGACAATTCCACCGATTGGGTTTAAAACGTCCAATGTATTTTAACTAACGTGACTTTTAACATTTAAAATAAAACATTGACAAACTGTAAAGCGTGTATAACTCATAGTGATTTACTACAGGCGGGATTTTGCCAATACCTTCCTTCATATATGCAGTACAGTACACAATTATAATAAACTACTATAAGTACCTAAACGGCTGTTCAAGGTGGTAGTACATTCCTAGTGTCCAGACTGACTTACTACAGGTGAGATTTTGCAGATATCTCCCTTACTGTACGTACAGTATATAATTATTTTTAGAAAACGATTGTAATTCACCATAAGGGGTTTTTTTTATGTTCCAAAGGCTGTAGTATGTTTGTAGTTACAAGACTGATTTACTACAGGTGAAACAGCACAACACAATTGCTTAAGCAAGTAGCAAAACATTTAAAATACTTTTCTTACGTTATCACAAACATTCTAAATTAAATCTTACCACTGACAGAAACAGTCAGCTCTACTGCCTTTTCTTTTGCATTTAAATCTTTATTACAAGCAATCCTGCATTAGATCCGTTAATCCTGCATTAAAGTTCATAAAGAACTTTGTTTTACTACCTCCACGAGTGCCATCTTTTATTGCCTTTTTATCTAAAAGTGCTCTTTTCCTTTAAAACTAGCCAACAAGCCATAGCCATATGTGTTGACTGTGAAACACAGTAGACTTTAATAATATGCATTTATGGTGTAATTACTACATTTTCGTGTCAATCCATGTTCATATTTACTGCAAACAATGCGCTGTTACTTTAATTCAGCGCGTGCAGTGGAAACGATCTCTGCACCGGACCGCAACCGTGTGCAGTGAACGCTTTAATCCGTTAATATGAGCGCGAAAAAAATACGCATCACGTGTGCACTGCAAACGGAGTAATGTGAACCTGGCGTTATGTGTGTGCACTGCGAGTGGGCATGAGCGCAAGTCTCCAGGAGAGCGCGCGAGCGCTGAATGGTTAAACACTGGCAAGAATTAAAAAGAAATGCAATTTATAAACTTTAGTGACAATGTGACACTGCCTCGACTGTGCAAGTGACAATTCCTGTGTCAAATGTGCAGTGTGCAGCTCGCTTATAGGCAGAACCGATGTGTGATGATTTGAAGCCATTTGCGTATTTTGAGAGAGAAAGAGTGAGAGCGCGCACGTGGTTATTCAATCACTGTTTGTGAAATTACGTCTTACACAAGGTTTTCAAATTACTTTATAAGTTATTTAATAATAAAAAAATATGAAGTTGAGTACCTTCGCCTTCAGAATTATAATTATTTCACCCGCGCCGGACAGAGACTGAGACAGCGCGGTAAAGTTAGTTTTAGGTTCGATATTTGCCAGACATTCGCTTTCGCGTGCCACTGTTCTATAGAGTCAACAGTCCTACAAAGATGTCACTACCACGATTAGTTTTAACAATATGCAACAACTTTATATCGACATGAAAATATTATTTAAAAACCGCCTAAGTGTATTGTAGCAGTAAATTTAAACCGGAGAAAGCTTTGACGTGCTGTAGCGGCGCTTGATGCGTAAGGGACCGTCTAACAATTCCACCGATTGACCGGAATTGACCGGACTGATTTACTACAGGTGAAGGTTTGCCAATATCTCTCTTACTGTACATACAGTACATAATTATTCTTAGAAAAAAGTAGTAAAATTCACCAAAAGGTTGTTTTTTCATGTTCCAAAGGTTGTAGCACATTCCTAGTGGTCAGACTGACTTACTAAATTTGAAATTTTGCCGACATCTCCCTTACTGTACAGTACACAAATATTTTCATGAAAAAAATACTGTAATACACCAGAAGTGTTTTTATTAATGTTCCAAAGGGCATAGTACATTCCTAGTTACAATACTAACTTACTATAGGTGACATTTTACCAATACCTCCTTTACTGTATGTACAGTACACAAATATTTTGACAAAATTATAGCAATTTACCTATTTTTTTCCCACACTCCAAAGGTTGTAGGACATTCCTAGATACAAGACTGACTTACTACACATTAAATTTTGCCAATATCTCACTTACTGTACATACAGTACATAGTTATTAATAGAAAACAGTACTAAAATTCACCAAAAAAAGTTTTTTTCATGTTCCAAAGGCTGTAGTACGTTTGTAGTTACAAGACTGACTTACTACAGGTGAGATGTTGCCAATATCAGTCTTACTGTACATACAGTACTTAATTATTCGTAGAAAAAATTACTGTAATTCACTAAAGTGTTATTTTCCATGTTCCAAAAGCTGTAGTATGTTTGTAGATACAACACTGACTTACTACAGGTGAAATTTTGCCAATATCTTCCTTACTGTATGTACAGTACACACATATTTTTGAGAAAATTACTTTAATTCACCAAAAGTTTTTTTTTCCATGTTCCAAAGGCTGTAGTATGTTTGTAGTTACAAGACTGACTTACTACAGGTGAAATTTTGCCAATATCTTCCTTACTGTATGTACAGTACACACATATTTTTGAGAAAATTACTTTAATTCACCAAAAGTTTTTTTTTTCATGTTCCAAAGGCTGTAGTATGTTTGTAGTTACAAGACTGACTTACTACAGGTTAACATTTGCCAATATTTCCCTTACTGTACATACAGTACATAATTATTCTTAGAAAACAATTACTGTAATTCACCAAATGTTTTTTTTATGTTCCCCATATTTTAGTACATTTCTAGTGGCCAGACTGACTTACTACAGGTGAACTTTTGCCAATATCTCCCTTACTGTACATACAGTACATAATTATTCTTAGAAAACAACTACTGTGATTCACCAAAAGGTTTTTTTTGATGTTCCAAAGGTTGTAGTACATTCCTAGTGGCCAGACTGACTTACTACAGGAGAATGTTTGCCAATATCACCCTAACTGTACATACAGTACATAATTAATATTAAAAAACAATTACTGTAATTCACCAAAAGGGTTTTTTTATGTCCCAAAGGTTGTAGTACATTCCTAGGGGCCAGACTGACTTACTACAGGTGAAAGTTTGCCAATATCACCCTTACTGTACATACATTCATGTTCCAAAGGCTGTAGTACGTTTGAAGTTACAAGACTGATTTACTACAGGTGAAATTTTGCCAATTAATTTTTTTACTGTACGTACAGTACATAATTATTCTTAGAAAACTATTACTGTAATTCACATAAGGTGTTTGTTATGTTCCAAAGACTGTAGTACGTTTGAAGTTACAAGACTGATTTACTACAGGTGAAATTTTGCCAATTTCTTTCTTACTGTATATACAGTACATAATCTTTCTTATAAAACAATTACTGTAATTCACCAAAAGTGTTTTTTTTTCATGTTCCAAAGGCTGTAGTACATTCCTAGTGGTCAGACTGACTTACTACAGGTAATTTTGCCAATATCTCCCTTACTGTACATACAGTACATAATTATTCTGCAAAAACCATTACTGTAATTCGCCAAAAGGTTTTTTTTATGTTCCAAAGGTTGTAGTACATTCCTAGTGGCCAGACTGACTTACTACAAGTGAAAGTTTGCCAATATCACCCTTACTGTACATACAGTACATAATTAATCTTAAAAAAACATTACTGTAATTGACCAAAAGGGTTTTTTCATGTTCCAAAGGCTGTAGTACATTTGTTGTTACGAGACGGACTTACTACAGATGAGATTTTGCCAATATCTTCCTTGGTAAATTGGTTATGCACGCACTGTACATACAAACACAAGCACACACACACACACACACACACACACAGGTTTGTTTTTGTGAAAAGTGGGGACATCCCATAGGCGTAATGGTTTTTCTACTGTACAGACCGTATATTCTATTGCCCTACACCAACCCTACCCCTAAACCTACCCCTTACAGGAAACTTTGAGCTATTTCAGATTTTCAGTACACTCCATTCGGTGTGATTTATAAGCATTTTGAAAAGTGGGGACATGGGGTAATGTCCTGAAAAGTCATTTTTAAACCTTTTGTTTTACGAGGACACAGGAAGTGTCCTCATAAACCATGTTTATGTTGCAGTAACCATGACATTATACACATTTGTGTCCTCATAAACCATATATACCAGTACACACACATAAATAAATAAATAAATATGAATATGAATATGAATATAAATCTGCTGTAGAAACCAAGGCCACTAGGAGCGTACTACAACCTTTAGAACATAAAAAAAAAAAGCTTTTGGTGAATTAGTTTTTAATGAAAATATTTGTGTGCTGTACATACAGTAAGGGTGTTATTGTGAAAATTTCACCTGTAGTAAGTCAGTCTGGTCACTACAGACGTACTGCAACCTTTGGAACATTAAAAAAAAAACACTTTTGGTGAATTTCAGTAATTATTATCTAAGAATAAGGGTGTTATTGTGAAAATGTCACCTGTAGTAAGTCAGTCTGTTCACTACGAACGTACTACAACCTTTGGAACATAAAAAATAATAATAATATAAACATAAAAAAAATAAACATAAAAAACCCTTTTGGTGAATTACAGTAATTGTTTTCTAAGAATAATTAAGTAATGTATGTACAGTAAGGGTGATATTGGCAAAATTTCAGCTGTAGTAAGTCAGTCTTGTAACTACAAATATACTACAGCCTTTGGAACATGAAAAAACCCTTTTAGTGAATTACAGTAATGTTTTCTTAGATTAATTATGTACTGTATGTACAGTAAGGAAGATATTGGCAAAATCTCACGTGTAGTAAGTCACTATCGTAACTTCAAATGTACTACAGCCTTTGGAACATGAAAAAACCCTTTTGGTGAATTACAGTAATTGTTTTTTAAGAATAATGATGTACTGTATGTACAGTAAGGGTGATATTGGCAAAATTTCACCTGTACTAAGTCAGTATGGCCACTAGGACTGTACTACAGCCTTTGGAACATAAAAAAACCATTTGGTGAATTACAGTAATTGTTTTCTAAGCATAATTGTACTGTACGTACAGTAATGGAGATATTGGCAAAATATCACCTGTAGTAAGTCAGTCTTGTAACTACAAACGTACTACAACCCTTTGGAACATGAAAAAAACCCTTTTGGTGAATTACAGTAATTGTTTTTTAAGAATA
>NW_015555862.1:107125-110858 GCF_001515605.1 Sinocyclocheilus anshuiensis
AGTGTATTTTTTTTAATGTGATTGTTGGTACATTTTACCAGTTTTTACCATACTTTCAAAACAAAAATTCAAATAGGAAAAATATGCAATATGAAAATAATTGAAGACAAAATGTGTTTTACTGAGAAAAAACAAGATTTGGTTTTTAAAAAGCCTTTTTCCAAAAGGTACATCTGGAAAAAGGGGGGTCATCTTATAATCAGGGTCGTCTTATATTCAGGCCAATACGGTACATCATTTTTTTTGTTTACTTCTCATCTATACATTAATGCTGTGTTTTGGGAGATATGAAGTACTTTTGTACCTTTTTACCACAAAATTCCTCTACACCATTAGCTTGCATGTGAAATATTAATTTTTTTATGAAAAAATCACTTAAATGATGATCTAAATTTAATTTAAGTTGTTTCTGGATATTGATCTAGGTGTTAGTTGTAGAATTCTGCCATCTATTGGTTAGAGATAAACCTAAAATTATTACAGTTTAGGAAATAAATTGTTTTGACCAGCAGAAGGCCATAGAGAGCCATGCATTTTACTGGATGTGGCCAACTGCTTCTATCACAACTTTTGTGATACATTTTGTGAATTTATGTATATATAAACATTAGAAAAGACATTAAAAATAAATATTCTTTCAAATGGTATAATGTTTTGTGGTTTTTGATGCATTTTGAAATAAAAAAATGCCACAGAAATTTGACAGAAAAATGCCACATAAGACACACCTAAAGGACAAGACTTAGAGTCAGATTGTAGTTGCATATTATTGATTTTAATGAACCAAGTGTAATGTGAAAGAATGTGGACGAATGTGGAAGAAATTAAAAATGTGAAGCAATATTCTTATCAGTTTTCTATCAGCTGTGACATAAATCTGCATGTTTTTTTTATATTTAATCCAAGGGCATTTTTTACCTTTATAGAGGGCATTTTCCCCCTAACCTCATTAATACTTCATCTTTCATTTCAAATTCTTACATTTAGTCTATAAATTCAATTATAATAATGTGATTATTGTTATTGCTACGTTATCAAATTAAATCATTTACACTGAAAAAATACAATTGCATTGAATAATGTTATGAGACTGTTTCATAATGTTATGAAATATTTTTTGGAATTTACAAACAAGAAATGATGGTGAAAATTATACTTTTAAACTAAATTAAAACGCCAGTAGGTGCCAGTAGTGAGAGTTTAATGAATCGGTTGGTTTCTGTGAGATGCGCTGAGGTTCCACCTAAAATGTAAGTGACCTAATATTATTGTACTTGCTTATTGAACTGTTTATTAAACTATTAAACAGTGGTAATAGTGAAAACATTGTGTGATGTTGCCTAACTAACTGTATTTTAAATATAAAAACTTTTCATTTAGATTTTTTACCTCAGCATGCTTACTTGTCTGGCGTTAATGAAGCGTTAATGTCGAGCCCTGGAGTCAATGTGCCGGGGCTCAAACCCCGGACGGCCCCGGCCCAATTTAAACCCTGGTCATGCCAAACCTCTCATGGCAGCATCATCAGCTTGAGATTGTTTTTTTGAGATCGGCCTTTTAGAGACCGCCGATCAATCATCCCAACGTGATTATCGGCCGATAGTGATCGGTAGCTGATCAATCAGGGCACCCCTAGGGCAAATTAACCAATTCAGGTCAGCGGAACACATAGAAATAAACAAAACAAAGCCCCGTGTTCACACAAAACATGACACAAGAACACAACCAATGAGAGCTCTCACAGACTGTTTCCACACATATGACATGAAAAGAGCGTATGGCCCAAGTAAAACTCGAAACCGCTAGCTCACAGAGAGTGTCCCAGTGCTCATCCCGTTCACTCACAACGGAAGAAAAACACATGGGGCATGAATATCCGAAGCCTAACACTGAACCAAAACCTAACTAGATCGAAGTGCTGGGACACACAAAGCAACTCACGTGCATGGAAGAGTGCACGTCCCAAGCAAACGAAACCGCATGCTCACACAAAGACAAGATGATAGGAGTATCAGAACTCTGTCCACATTTCATTTTAATGTATATCCCATTTCTAATCACTTCAGTCGGGTGTTATTCTTGGTTTGATGACAGTGTAGACAGTGTAGACAAAATTCAAGCTGTTCAAAATTAACATAATGTTAATATGTTGTTTAAAGAAGTTTGCGTATATAAATTAGATGCAGTGTTGGGGAGTAACTAGTTACATGTAACGGCGTTACGTAATTTAATTACAAAATAAATGTAACTGTAATCAGAAACAATATGTAATTAAATTAGTTACTTATGAAAATGTTAACGATTACAAATGGGATTACATGTGAATATTTACACACATCCACATACAGAATTAATTGATTTCTTTCCCAAATTGCACTGACTACTCTGAGCAGGCACGTGCACACATAGACATCAAAGGGGGCTTGAGCACCTGCCCTTTTTCTTCCTCAAGAGCAAGTGCACTTTTTTCTGGGGAGTGTTTTTTTTAGTTTTTATAACAAATATAGTTAATTTGTCTTGCTAACATCCATGACTCATGAAAGAGCTACCATGTAAGTTAGCTAAATTTTAGCTAAGGCAGGAAGTCTAGTAGTTAGACCAGTGCGCATTTTTTCACTGCATGATTCAGTTGATTAAAATGCATTTAGAATGATCACAAAATTCAAGATATGGGGGCAGAAGTTTTCACGCCAAGACTTACTTTTTTACACCAAAAAGCAGCATGATTACAAATGTGATATTGATTTTATACAGCAGTTCAATAAACAAAAATTGAATATTAAAGCACTTGTGTTTTAGACACAATATTGACTGTTTTTGCTCTATTTCGCCAACAAATATAATTCCAATTTGCATCTCTGAGCAACATGACGCTATTTTGTTCGTGAATGAATCAACCGTTTAAATGATTCGGTTCAATCGCAATGACTCACTTAATAACAGTGACTTGCTGCCACCTACTGACAGTTTTAATTTCACCTTTAACGTATCTTTTCATTTTTTTTTTTTTTAAATAATATCAAATGAATTCAACGTTTTATGTTTAAAATATCAAAACAGTATTAATGCATTTGTAATTGCAGGTTAAAGCATTCATGTCTTGTATTAAACAGTGAGTAAATGCATCTAAATGCCCCTTCAGATGCAGCTTCTGTGTTTTTTCTGCATTGCAAAGATTAATTTTGTCAATACTGATTTAATTTGCTTGGGAACAGCCCAAATGACATATTATTCTAATTGACTGATTCAGTTTAAGCATTTGACTGAAAAGAATTATGCACACATTTAGAAAAAATGATGAAAAAAAAATCAATTTAAACTTTTTGGAAAATATTAATTTCTATCACTGCTGTGAACTGATCACCACACAGAATATGAAGAATATCAAAAACTCTAGGAGTCAGCTGTCCACTGTAGTCCTTATCAATCTTATCCTTATCAGATATCAGGACAATAACACACTCAGCAAAATATCATCTAATTATCGTTATCGATAAAATCCCATAAAATATCGAGATATTATTTTTTGTCAATATCGCACACCCCTAGTCACGAGTCCGACCAATCAATGCGGAATTCACTCTCAATCCAAAAGCGCTTGCTAACTGGAGCTGCTTCAGTGATCACTCATCATCAGTTGTCTCTCAAAAATAAGGCAGCAGCAGACGTTGCTTAATTTGCAATAAATCACAATCCACTAACGTTACACTGAAGTTGCAAAACACCTCAATAT
>NW_015555862.1:111014-112487 GCF_001515605.1 Sinocyclocheilus anshuiensis
TCTCCAAAGAGAAAGGAAAAAATGAAATCGCATCATATGACCCCTTTAATATTAAGTAACTTGTGTTTTAGACACAATATTGACTGTTTTTGCTCTATTTCGCCAACAAATATAATTCCAATTTGCATCTCTGAGCAACATGACGCTATTTTGTTCGTGAATGAATCAACCGTTTAAATGATTCGGTTCAATCGCAATGACTCACTTAATAACAGTGACTTGCTGCCACCTACTGACAGTTTTAATTTCACCTTTAACGTATCTTTTCATTTTTTTTTTTTTTAAATAATATCAAATGAATTCAACGTTTTATGTTTAAAATATCAAAACAGTATTAATGCATTTGTAACTGCAGGTTAAATACATTCATGTCCTGCATTAAACAGTGTAAATGCATCTAAATGCTCCTTCTAATGCAGCTTCTGTGTTTTCTCTGCATTCTTTCTTCTGCAAAGATTAATTTTGTGACTACTGATTTAATTTGCTTGGTAACAGCCCAAATGACTTATTCTAGTTGACTGATTCAATTTAAGAATTTGACTGAAAAGATGACGCACACTTTTAGAAAAAATGGCTTTATAACGGTAAAAATGCCCATAAAAGGTAAAAATCTATTTAAACTTATTGGAAAAGATTTATTTCTATCACTGCTGTGAACTGATCACCACACAGAATATGAAGAATATCAAAAACTCTAGGAGTCAGCTGTCCACTGTAGTCCTTATCAATCTTATCCTTATCAGATATCAGGACAATAACACACTCAGCAAAATATCATCTAATTATCGTTATCGATAAAATCCCAGAAAATATTGAGATATATTTTTTGTCGATATTGCACACCCCTAATATATTTAACGTTTGTTTAGAAAAAAATTAAATATAAATATGAGAAGTGCCCTTTTTTCCACTTGAGCCCCTGCCCCTCAAAATGTCTGTGCACGTCCCTGACTCTGAGACATATACGGCCCTATAATTTCCGTGATAAGGAAAACACAGACTGGTTCGTAGAATCCAGTCATAAAAACGGAATTCCTATAGCCTAACGCGGACGGAATATGCCACTTTTTGGACAAATAAATCAAAAGTAGGTCAGTACACTTGAATCAAATCGCGATATGGACTAGTGTCTGTGAATATTAAGCCGCAAAAAGACAATATATGAATCCTGCACGTTCTGCGTGTCTGTGGAAATCAGGCGCGGACTGGCCATCGGGAGAACCGGGACAATTCCCGGTGGCCTGGCAGCCGATTTGGCCCGCTATTTTAATATTATTATTGTATAATTGCATGCCGAATGTACTATAGCGATTATTTCCGAATTTGCCATTCGATAATCAAATCTCTAAGAAATCATGAATCGGTTAGTCACAACTGGCAATGCTTCGGCTCGCGCGCTCTCCGCGCCTCCGCCAAACGGTTTGGATCAGAGGAATCAATGCGAGAGAGAGAATGGAGTGGACTGTGGAAGCG
>NW_015555862.1:112603-117188 GCF_001515605.1 Sinocyclocheilus anshuiensis
AACCATGGTAACCACAAATTAACCATGGTTTTTGCTACACTAACCATAGTTTAACCATGGAATTTGTAGTAAAAATAAATACAAATGGTAAACCATTTGCTAAAAAAAACATGGTTACTGTACTTTTACTATAATAAAATGGTACATTTTTGTAGTGGAAAAACATGACTCATGTTCAGTAGGATTTTTCTATAAAGATATTGTAGTGATGTACTTATTTTGACATGTAGGCAATTCAGAAAGTATAGTTTTGTTAAATTTTGAGTATTAAAGTCATGAGAGAGATAGATATCAGGGCAAAATAAAGATGTATATGCTTTTATTTTATTTTATTTTTTTAATTAACTATTTATTTTCCAAATCATTGTTAGATGCAGTGTTTCCTGTAGTTATGCAAAGGTTTGGTTTCAAAAACAGTATCAGTAAACTATTTCTTATTATTTTAAATCTGCATTGAACTTCAGATCAATCTCAAAGTAAAAGGCAGTACTAAAGTCTGATTTTGATGATTTTGTGGTGGATGTGTTCAAATTTGATCATCTTAATTTAAGTGATGAAGGATTTTGAAAGTCTGACAGTGTTGAGCACTAACCCTGCAATGGTGTAAATGTTTGAAAATGATTAACAGTTGCAAATAAACAGTCATTAGAAATTTAGAAAAGTAATCAAAAAGTAATCGAAAGTAATCAGTTACATTACTTTAATAAAATAACTGAACAAGTTACACTACTATTACATTTTAAATAGGGTAACGTGTAATCTGTAACCTATTACATTGCCAAAGTAACCTTCCCAGCACTGATTAGATATATATATTGCCCACATGTATGCATGGCACATGCCACATGTATGGCAACATACAGTACAATATAAAAGTTCATCATATAAATATTTTTAATCTGTATATTTTTAATGTGTGTATATAATAATTTTACTAAGGGTATTTCAAGCATGGCATAAAACCTGTATAAAATCTCATAAGCATACAGAATGTTTGCATATATGCTGTTTAAATAAACTTGCATATATAAATTAGGCATATATTGTTAACAAATATGGTTTTAACACACAGTACCATGTAAATATTGATCATAGAAATAATTTTATATATGTGTATGGTCTAAACCTGTATAAAATCATATTTAAGCCTACTGAATGTTTGCATATGTTGTTTAAATAAACTTGCATATATAAATTACACATATATTGTTCTCCTATATGGTCTTAATATACATTATCATAATAAAATAATTTACATATTTTAATATAATATATAATATATTGTTCATATATATGGTGTTAACATACATTATCATATAAAAAATACCAAATATTTGCACACATATACATATATATATATATATATTTATATACGTTTTTTAATAAACTTGCATATATAAATTATACATATATTGTTCACATACATGGTCTTAAAATACATTACCATATAAAACTCATTCATTCAGGGCAGAGGTCAGGAAAAGGAGTGTTGCCCTCTAGGATGGTTTGGTAACACTTTAGAATAGGAAAACATTTAATGTGTTGTTTTCCCTCAATAAACTCCTAATTTGCTGCTTATTGATAGTAAGGTAGTTGTTGTAGTTGTTATGTTTAGGTATTTGGGTAGGGTTAAGGGATCTAGAATATGGTCATGCAGAATAAGGCATTAATATGTGATTTATAAGTACTAATAAACAGCCAATACGCTAGTAATATGCATGCTAATAAGCAACTAGTTAATAGTAAATAGTGTCACCTAATCTAAAGTCTTACTGATGATTTAAAGGGTTAGTTCACCCAAAAATGACAATTCTGTAATTAATTACTCACCCTCGTGTTGTTCCATACCCGTAAGACCTTCGTTCATCTTGAGAACACAATTTAAGATATTTTTGGTGAAATCTGAGGGCTCTCTGTCCCTCCCATAGACAGCAAGGTAACTACCACGTTCAAGGTCCAGAAAAGTACCGAGATGATCGACAAAGTAGTCCGTGTGACATCAGTGGTTCAACTGTAAAGTTACGAAGCTAGGAGAATACTTTTTTGCACAAAGAAAACAAAAATAACGACTTAACGGGACAGTGCCGCCACACGCTCATGTCATGATACTGTCGTGAACGCGCGTCCACAAGTGACGCAGTAGAGATGAAAATGTGGAATAAAGTTGTTATTTTTGTTTTCTTTGCGCAAAAAAGTATTATCCTAGCTTCGTAACTTTACAGTTGAACCACTGATGTCACACGGACTACTTTGTCGATCATCTTGGTACTTTTCTGGACCTTGAACGTGGTAGTTACCTTGCTGTCTATTGGGAGGGTCAGAGAGCCCTCAGATTTCATCAAAAATATCTTAAATTGTGTTCCAAAGATGAACGAAGGTCTTACGGTTTCGAACAACATGAGGGTGTGTAATTAATGACAGAATTTTCATTTTTGGGTGAACTAACCCTTTAATAATGGAAATTCATCCAATATTCTGGCTGGCAGGTTCCCTTACAGCACTGCTTCTCAAAGTCCGGACTCCGGTCCGGATCTGGACCCGGAGGGAATTCAGTCCGGACCCGCCTCCATTTCATATGTCAAGAACACTAATTATTTCCTACTTTGATAAACGCATGTTAAACTTGTAAATCATATGTTTAAGTTTTTAAATGTCTTTTTGGAGATGGTCCGAAATGAAAGCGAAGGCGAGATATTGAAACTTTTCCTTTATGACATTTGTTGTCATGACATCCAGTGAGCATATGAGGTTTGACATAATCGGACGACATTTCACCGCTAATTTGAGTTATTTTTGTTATCACTTAGATTATGGCGTTCGTTGAATAAACTGAGCACTGCACGTTTCAAAATTAAAATGCAGCTCGGGTGTTTTTATATGAATGTATAATTGAAAAGAATCGACCGAGGAAAAAAAATCGGCCAAACATATCGGGCAAAAAATCAGCATCATATATCGGCCATCGGCTGCCCTGATTTCTAAATATCGGCATCGGCCAGAGAAAAACCCTTATCGGTCGACCTCTATTGCTGACACTTAAATTAATTGTTTTGCCACTTTTGCACTTTATTTAAAAAAAAAAAAGTTTAATGTTTATTTGTTATGCATGTTTATTAAAAACAAGTTTTGTAATAACCAATTGTTCTGGTCCGGACCTTTGACACTGATGAAAATTCAGATTTGGACCTTTGAATGTAGACTTTGAGAACCCCTGCCTTACAGCAACATACAGTAACTGTTGATCTTGATCAAAATTAAACATAATCATGAAATGCTTAACTTAATAATGCCACATAATTCATATTAATCTTACAGACCAGGAGTTCTCAACTTTTTGTCAGCTGAACCCTTTAGATGTAAAATATTTACTTGGAATACCCCTGAGATTTAAGTTAATTTTTTAATAATATAAATTATTATTAAAATTATTATATGTTATTAATAGGGATGTCAGTTTAATGCATTAATTTAATTAACTAGTTATTGAAAAATAATGTGATCAAAATATTTTAACACACTTAACGCACCTGCCCCACCCCAGACATGTACGTCATCTTACATTTCATAAACATGATGCAGTGCAAATGTAGTCCATAAATGCAGTTCCCTTTCAGTCGGTCACTCTCGACGTCACGTCGGATGACCGACGAATTGGGATCTCGCTTAGAGAGACCAATCCACTTCGAGTGTAAACTAAACGAGCCAATGCCCATTGGCATGCGATTATTGTATCCAGCTGCCGCTGATCACAGTGTGAGTATAAGTAGGCAGCAGATGCAGTGCATATTCAGCTTTTCGCTTCGGAGCCGAGCGGTTCTATCGTTCTGCTCCTGACCTTCTACGTAGAGAAGAAAAAACTACAGTCAAGCACGCTCTTCGTGGGCTCTCGGGCGCTTCAGCACACTAAAAGAGCATTTCTAAAATAGCATTTCTGAAAGAGCTCCATGGTTGGAACGTCTTTTTAAAGACGCGTCTTTTTAAAGATGTCTTTCCATCCGTGCGTTTCTGGGTGCGGTAGTTACCTGGCGCCAAGTGATGGTCACGGTCACTGCCTCTCGTGTCTGGGCATTAAGCACGTTGAGTTGGCTTTCGTGGATGAGTCATGCTCCCATTGTGGGAGTATGACCATCTCAGAGCTGCAGACCAGACTCCGTTTCCTGCAAAGGGGCGGAGTGCCCGTGCCACTGCCTAGATCTAGGGTTCCCTCTGGCGGCTGCTGGGGGTGCCCTACTTCTGTCACTGGGCGGACTGGTCTTACGGTGACAGTGAGGAATTCCCTTCTGAGGGCTCCTCCGTCCGCCGGTACTCCGACACCAGTGGGGCTGTCGAGAGAGCAGGCTGGACCCTCAAAAAGGGTACCACCTGTATCTTCCGAGGCTCCCCCCGACGATCGGATGTCGATTGCTGCATCGGAGGGTGAGCCAGACTTTTCTGGAGAGGAAGATCCGTCAGCGCTGCTGCCCTCTGGACAGCCGGCAGTGCCGGATTCGGATACGGAAATGATGGCTATGCTTTCCCGGGCCGCTGAGAGTGTCGGGCTCGAGTGGAATCTTCCACCGCGTCCCGAACCCTCAAGGTTGGACGA
>NW_015555862.1:117485-119663 GCF_001515605.1 Sinocyclocheilus anshuiensis
TCTTCCGAGGCTCCCCCCGACGATCGGATGTCGATTGCTGCATTGGAGGGTGAGCCAGACTTTTCTGGGGAGGAAGATCCGTCAGCGCTGCCGCCCTCTGGACGGCCAGTGGTGCCGGATTCGGATCCGGAAATGATGGCTATGCTTTCCCGGGCCGCTGAGAGTGTCGGGCTCGAGTGGAATCTTCCACCGCGTCCCGAACCCTTGAGGTTGGACGATTGGTTTCTCAGGGTGGCTCGCGCTGGTTCTCAGGGCTCCACCCCTGTGCCTTTCTTCCCGGAGGTGCATGACGAGCTCACTGGGTCATGGACGGCACCTTTCACTGCCAGAAACCGCCCCAGTGGCTCATCCTCCCTCACCACCCTTGATGGGGTCCAGCGCGGGGGTACACGGGTGGAGCGTCGGTTGCGATGCAATTGTGTCCAAATGCCGCTACCACTTGGCGGGGCAAACCGTTGCTCCCCTCCCGGGCCTGTAGACACTCGTCGGCTCTGATCGGCAGTGCTTATACGGCCTGTGGAGAAGCTGCTTCCACCTTACACGAATCTTTTCTTTCCTTTTTTTCCGCCACTGACCTCTCGGTTGGTGGTACCCAAATACTCGACAGAAGAGCAAATTCCTCTATCTCTGGGTCCCCAGAGGAGACGGGGGGTTGTGGACGATCCAGTGCCATATCACACTCACCCGCCCACACTCTCTCGCCAGTGAGCAGCAGTGGTCGGGAGGTGAGTGATCGGGAGGACGAACCAACGGACTACCCACGCACCTTATGCTCGAATGCAGGTCAGTGTTACACACACTCAGACCCCGCCTCGGACCGGCTACGAGACACCCAGGCCAGGTCCCTGCGTTCCTCCTCGCTGCCCCACCGCGGGTACGCCTGTAGTTCCGTTAGTGCCACTTGCGCGGCGTCTGGGAGCCTGGCTAGCGCTACCCAGCCCGTCTCGATGGCTTCTTCGAACCGTCAGGCTCGGCTATGCGATTCAGTTCGCCCGGCGCCCTCCCAAGTTCAGGGGTGTCCACTTTACTTCAGTGAAAGCAGCAGATGCCCCTGTCCCGCGGGTAGAAATCGCAGTCCTGCTGGCGAAGGATGCGATAGAGCCGGTCCCTCAAGCCGATATGAGGACGGGGTTTTACAGCCCTTACTTCATTGTACCCAAGAAAGGCAGTGGGTTGAGACCCATCTTGGATCTGTGCGTCTTGAACCGAGCCCTTCATAGGCTCCCGTTCAAGATGCTCACGCAGAAGTGCATCTTCAGGTGCATCCGTCCCCAAGACTGGTTCGCAGCGATCGACCTGCACTCAACGCGGCACTTACCGGGTCCAAGTTACACCGGCCTGCCGCCAAACCTTCACCCCATGGTCAGACCTTGTGTTTCTCCGGGCAGGGGTGCCCCTAGAACAGGTCTAGAACCGGCTGGGGGGCCACGTACAACGGGCTTGCAGTGTCAGGGGTTTGGACGGGGCCCCAACTGCACTGGCACATCAACTGCCTCGAGTTGCTGGCAGTACACCTCGCCTTGATTCGTCTCAAAGGGCGCTTACGAGGCGAGCATGTACTAGTTCGCACGGACAACATTGCGACTGTGGCATACATCAACCGACAAGGTGGTCTGCGCTCCCTTCGCATGTCGCAACTCGCCCGCCACCACCTCATTTGGAGTCAGAATCATCTGAGGTCGCTTCGTGCTGTTCACATTCCTGGGCTGCTCAACCGAGCAGCCGACGAGCTGTCTCGAGCTGCACTTCCGGGAGAATGGCGACTCCATCCCCAGACGGTCCAGCTGATTTGGGGACGTTTCGGAGCCGCTCAGGTAGACCTGTTTGCCTATCCAGAAACCTCTCACTGCGAGTTGTTCTACTCCCTGACCGAGGGAACACTCGGCATGGACGCACTGGCACACAGCTGGGCGCGGGGCCTTCGCAAATATGCGCTTCCCCCAGTGAGCCTTCTTGCACAGACACTGTGCAAGGTCAGGGAGGACGAGGAGCAGGTCCTGTTAGTGGCGCCCTATTGGCCCACCCGGACCTGGTTCCCGGAAGTGGCCCCGGCTCCGGGTCGGCTTGCTAAAACTGCTCCATCTGCTGATTATCTGAATCATCTGATTAGCGGCAGCTGGATGCAATAATCACATGCCAATGTGCATTGGCTCGTTTAGTTTACACTCGAAGTGGATT
>NW_015555862.1:119810-123204 GCF_001515605.1 Sinocyclocheilus anshuiensis
CTCTAAGCGAGATCCCAATTCGTCGGTCATCCGACGTGACGTCTCCGTTCCCTCCTTCAAGGAACGAGGGTTACCATACGTAACCGAGACGTTATGTGCCCCTAAAATTCCAGATATTGGGCCAAAATAGAAATGCCGCTGTGTGAGTTTTTGTCTCATATTTATATCATATGATAAGCGATATCACACGAGTGCTGTTTTTGTCCCGAATAGCACGAGTGTAAATGTGTTCAGTAAATAAGAAGTTAATAATGTGTTATATTTTAAACACAATATTGTCTATTTTTGTTCAGTTTTGCAGATGCAAATATTATCTATTAATGCCACAGCTGAACTGTTGTTGGTCTCCAATCAACACACAATTTCTGTATGAATCCGCATTTTGAAGGAATCTGGTCAACCGATGATTCAATGGCCCATTCATAAAGAGAGCCATTTGCTTCATTACTGAGTGAATCAGACGTTTGAATGAATTAATAACTCAGTGACTTAAGACATTTACCTCCACCTACTGGCAGTTTTAGTTTATTATTTAGAGTATAATTTCATAAAAAAGGTATTTCATATTTACATATTAATAAAAAAAAAATCCATATTAGTAAAAAACTAATTAAAGGGATAGTTCGACCAAAAGTTAAAAACGAAAAAAAGAAAATGAGAAAAAAATCTCTCTAAAGATTTATGTAATATCTATTTTTCATGTAACACAGTAATGTCTTTAAATGATCTTTTGTGGTTAATTTCGCAGCCAAATTTATTTAATTAATTAAAAATGTTATTAATAATTTTAGATAATTATTTCGATTTTTTATTAATTTTTGTTTTATTTAAAAATTAGATAGATAAATAGATAGATAGATAGGGTCTGACCTTTACTTAATTACTTTACACATTGTCAGGGTCTGACCTTTACTTAATTACTTTACACATTGTCAGGGTCTGACCTTTACTTAATTGCTTTACACATTGTCAGCTTAATAGAATAGTTCACCTGAAAAAGAAAATTGACTTGCTTTGTATATGGATATGGATTTTTTTTTTAACCTTTAAGCATAATCTGATGAAAGAGTGTAAACCTACCTCTTTGTGCATATTTAATTGCTTTGCTGTGTAATATTGACTTTCTTGTGTTTGTTCTTCAGAGAAGAACTCCAGACGGCCTCCTCAGGCCTACTTGATCCTGGCTGGTGCAGAACCACTCACTTTTACAAACATCTTCCCTTATTGGGAGAAAGACCCAAATAGTAAAGTGCAGGTACAGTACCTCACCCATAGCTTTCATGAACTGTTGTTGGTCTCCAATCAACACATAATTTCTGTATGAATCCGCATTTTGAAGGAATCTGGTCAACCGATGATTCAATGGCATAATAGTCATTAGTCGTAAAGAGAACAGAGGAATAATGTGTTAAAATAATAATAATAATAATAAATGTTAGAATATGGGTACTGTCAAAAAAAACTCTTGCCAAAACATAAAATTCTACATAAAATTGTACCTATATATTTAAAAGTCAGCTTCAGAAATCTAGGCACAAAGTAGTTTTTCTTTGTAAAGCAGCCTGTGTCTCGATTTACTCTGTGACTTTCCTTTGCAAGGCTCTAAAACATACCAGATTTAGTAAAAGTGAAACGTGTATCCTGACATTAAATTATTACTAACTTCAAACGTGGTTATTAAAGGATATGTTTGTACATTTTCAACCAGCTTTATATTGTTACAGTTTCAATAATTTATGTAAATGAACAATGTGTACTTCTCCATGCTACCTGCACCCAGATATATCCATTTATTTGTCAAGAAAGTCCGTCAGATGATGCAACATGTGATTTTTGCATCATCCAGTGGACTTTCGCAGACAAATAAAACTCCAGGGCTTTTGTTAAAACTACAGATTGAACTTCTGCATTTTCGTATAAGCACTCTCATATATGACTAATATCTGAATAGTTGGTGGTCGATTTCAATACAGCTTTAATATTGAAGCCTATGTATGATAAAACTGTATGTTTGAATGTTTGTGCAGGTTGAAGGAGCCCGTAATAAAGTGATCCTGGTTAAAGATGCTCTGTCTAAACTCAGCAGGCAGCAGTACACAATTGAGGAGCTCACCTCCAAACCTCTGCCAGAGGGAGTGGACCCTCTGCACCTCGAGAGCTACCTGTCAGATAAAGACTTCCAGGTAACAACTCCACCTAAAGATGTTCACACATGCCCTTTACTAAGCAAAACTGTTTCAAAACCTACCCTAAGGGTCAATAGTTTAGTCTTAAATGGTTATCAAGGAAAGTGTCAAAGATCAGCAAATGCTCACGTTGGTTTAATAGGTTTCCAGTGTGGCTTTTTTTTGTCTGAAAGTCATATTAACCTATATTTTTCTGCAAACTGATGTTAGCACAGATCTGTGTTAATACAGATAGTATTTGTTTTGCAGAGTATTTTGGAGATGTCGCGGGATGAATTTAACGCCCTCCCAAACTGGAAACAGCTGAAACTGAAAAAGAGCAAAGGCTTCTTTTAAATTTAAGAAACATTTTGTGTCTGCAATCTGTTGTATATTCACTTTAAATAATTACTAAGGAATAATGTGGATTTTCTTTGTGCTTTTTAAGCAAATCTTTTTTTATGTACATTACCAATATATACAGTTAAATATTTTAATAAAAGAAGAACCCACCTACGGCTGTAGCAGTTTCATACATCAGTAGCTTTTGGTTACAAGACTTTTCTACACAATTTAAGTATCGACACATCTAGGCATTTAATGCAAAATGCGTATGTTTTGGGAATTGCGTGAAGCATGTGGACATAAATCTGCTTCGCTATGCACAAGCTTGCATTATAAATATGTATCATTTTATTTTACCCTGTTTAACCATGTTGCTATCAAACTGTGATCTTAAAGGGGTCCTATTATGCTCTTTTACAAAGTCTTGATTTTGTTTTGGGGGTGTACTAGAACATGCTCTCATGCTTGGTGGTTCGAAAAACGCATTATTTTTCACATAATTTACATTATTAAAATACCTTTCTCCCCGCCTGGCACAAACGGCTCGATTAGTTCCGGCTTTGATGAAGGTCCGCCTTCCGAAAAACAAAATGTGTTGTGATTGGTTAGCTGTCCCAGTGCATTGTGATTGGCGAACAGCTTAGACGGTGTTCATACTGCCACGCCCCTTGCTCCCTCTTTCAACAAAAGCTTTTGGAATCCGGCACTGTTACTCACTCGTGTTGTGGAAGCTGTCCTCAGTAAAATGCGCAGCACACAATGGCAAATTGGGGTTATAATTCTCAGGAACAGAGTTAAAAAATAAATTGCAACCACTGTTTCCTGACATCATCCGCTTTCGGAAGCCCAAACAAAGACGTTTGGGCACGGAGGTGAAAAAAAAA
>NW_015555862.1:123516-132759 GCF_001515605.1 Sinocyclocheilus anshuiensis
GTAACTTTCTAGATCTTTTTAATGCCCAAACATACACACTACACACTTACTAAAATTAAAAAAGTAAAAAAGCATAATAGGACCCCTTTAAAATGCAATAAACACTAATGGTGACAATTCATGTAATCAGTCGAAAAAAAAAATAGAGGCCTTTCGCTCAGTCATAGAGCTCTGCAAGATTAACATTTAAAAGTGAATAGCTCTTTAAGCCATATCATGTGCAAATATTAAGTGCACTGCTGCCACAGGAATGAGTGTGACTAATATACAGTATTAAGTGTGGTGGTACAGTCAACATTACATATAACAAATTAATATGTATGTGTATGTGGATTCTCTAAGGTATGAATGTGTATTGTTTGTCCAGTACCAGAATTATTGTGCCACAAAAACCTACTGTAACAGCTCTTGGTTGATAATAAATGCTATTCAAGTTCATACCACTAGATGTCATGCTCCTTTGTCCATTCTCTCATAATAAATTGCAAGACTATTTACCAGATAACTCCAGTGTGTGTAAGAATCTAGTGTTTCAGATTTGTTTTTTATTACCAAAGATGCAAAGACACCCAGTACTCTTATTTTATATGCTTATTTTATTTATTTATTTAATTAATACACATTTCTAAAACAACCTAAATATCTGTAATGGCAAAATCACTGTAGAAGTGTTCCTGTGTCTTGAAATAAGGTTATATGGCTGTTATTTGTTTTACACAAACACGGCATTGCTGATTTGGAGGAAATGAGAGAGGGGAACAAGTAAAGTAGCAAATCAGTGGTGTGAATTACTGATAACCACTGGAACTTTGTGAAATGTGCAAAAAGTAACTACAAACTGATGATTGATGATGTGCTGGGCAAGACTAGCCATGCTTTGCATATCTCACTCTGTGACATTTCTGTACCCTATACACTGCTCGTATTAGGGAACAAAGAATCATCACAGTATAAAACCAAGTCAGTTAAACTTCAAAGGATATTTCTGTCCAGTTAGGAACCATAAGTGATGGTGAATGTGTTTTAACTGCTTTGGTGCAATTGAAAGTGACAACAGGTGCACTGGAATGGCAACCCTCAAAAGGGATTTGCCAGAGAATACCAGAATTGGCAGGTCTGCCCAGAGCCGATCCTCCCTATACGCAAGCTGCGTAGGGCCCCCGAAACACCAGGGGTCCCCTTGCTCTCAAAGATGATTTAATTTTAGTTTCGTTTTTTAATTTGTCCAGCGGTTATGAAAACATGAATGATCATTTCTTTTTAATGCGGTGTGCTGTCGCCCTTTCTGAAGGTAAGTTATACAACCAAAGTCCCTTTAAGGCAAGTCATGTCACTCGGCGTCCATCTTTGAAACGCCTCTCGGGCATGCAAGTGCAGCTCCTATCTCTCTGAATGGGGAAACATCAAATTCTCCAAAACTGTTCTCTAAGCTTATGATTAAATTTCATATTTTGAAATCAGTCCTAACTGCACGTCTCAGAGCCGTTGACTGTTTCTATAGCAACCGGGACGGTTCTAACGGCAGCTGCAGTGACACGCTGAATTTACCGATTAGCTTTTGTTCAGAAGGCGGGGCTTCGTTTTTTATTTCTTTTTTTTTTTGTTATTGCAAGTATAAACACTTAACTTCAACAATTAATACAACATTGGATGACATTATGAATACAGAAATAATATAGGAAGACAAAGAAACAATAATAAAAAATAAATAAGAATAAATAGATAAAACAAAAAAAATACAGAGGTAGTAAATCAAAATTATGTAACATTCAGCAGATCATTTTACAGTTTCACAAATTTGACACTTTTTTTGGTTTTCATATTTTTTTTGTGTTATAATTAGGTAGTTAAAGTCACAACGAAAATTATGTAATTTTGGGAATGTTGAGGAAAATTTACATTTATGAATATAATATGTTCCCTATAAAATAAATACATTTCCTATATATTCTATGTTATGTTTACAATGAGAAAAATAACAAAATATATCACACATAGTTAAATTAATGTCTACATTGGGTTTTGAAGAAAATAATTTTGACACCTCGGACCAAAATTCCTTAACATGGGGGCATTTGAAAAAAAGATGATCAATAGACTCAATACTGAAATTACAGAAATTACAATTCAGATGAGGATTACCAAATTTGGATGTAATCTCATTAGTGGGGTATATATCATACAAAATCTTTAAATGTAATTATTTTACTTTGTTGGGGACACAGAATTTATAAGGTAAGAGCCATGCTTTTTTCCAATTATCTATTAAAGAATTCCAACATTTTTTTTTAATTTTAAGTAAAGTAATTCTTTTCCCTGACTGAAACACATTTATTATAATTTTATTATTTCATTTTGGGTCATAAATGCACTTGTCATCAACCAAAAAAATCGGCTCCCTTTTTACAATCACTTCAAACGATAGATGACATTTCATTAAGTGAACAAGACCATTAGGTATAGCTTTAACAATTGTAAGAAATTCCTTATGAACAACAGGGAAATTGTATTTAAACATGAAATCACAGTAAGAGTAAACATTCCCTTGAGGATCTAGTATATCACAAATATAATTAATACATTTTTCATGCCAATTCTTAAGAAGAAAATCGACTTGTTCTTTACTAAAATACTCTTGTTGTTCCATAGCTTCACTTTATGCGGGGAGAAATTGTGAACAAAAAGTTTCCATGCCAAAAGTGCCTGTTCATGAAATTTAGAAAGTTTAATGGGGAGTTTAGAAGGGAAAAAGTTACAAGTTAACAAAAAATTTAAGACCTCCCACGTTTTTATAGATATTGTATGGGATAAAGTACCAAATAGAATCTGGTGAGTTGACACAATTCTTAACCCAATTTACTTTGAAAATATAATTAATGTAAAAAAAATCAAGCATGTCAAAACCTCCATCAGCTTTCTTACCACAGAGAACTTGTTTCTTCAAATGTTGATGTTTGTTTTTCCAAAAAAAGTTAAACTATAAACTATTAATTTGTTTACATGTATTGTCATTAACAAATAATGAAAAAGATGGGTATATAAAATGAGACAGACCTTCTGCTTTTATTAAAAAAACTCTACCAAGGAAGGATAGATCTCTTTGAAGCCAATTGCTAAATATTAGTTTTGCTTTTTTAAAAGTTAGGAATAAAATTAATTTCTTGCCTAAGAGAGATTTTCTTAGAAATATGGATGCCGAGATATTTCACATTATCTTTAATAGGTATATTATTCACAAAGGTTTCAAGGTTATCAAATAAACAAAACATTTCACATTTAGGAATATTTAATTTTAAACCAGAAGCCTCCGAAAAGGAGTTAATGATTTCAAGTACTTTTGCAACCTGATTTGTATTTTCTAAAAACAGGGTTGTATCATCCGCAAGTGAAATTCTAATCTCACGATCAAAAATGGTCAACCCTTTGATATCAGGATTATTTCGAATATTTAAAGAGAGTAATTCAACAACTAATAAGAACAGAAAGGGGGAGATTCCACAACCTTGCCTAACTCCCCTGTTGATAGGAAATCTATTAGAAGTATCAAATTGTAAGAGAACTGAACTATTAATATCCTTATATATAATTTTAACCATTTCTATACATTTCTCTCCAAAACCAAACAACTCTAGAGTAGAAGATATAAATTTATGCTCGATGGTATCGAACGCTTTGTAAAAATCTTAAAGTTAATATAATTCGCATAATCTATGAGATCCAAAATGAGCCTGATATTACAATTTATATGTCGTTTAGGCATAAAACCAGTTTGAGTTTCATTAGTTATATTAGATAAGCCTGTTTTTAATCTTTTTGCAAGAACTAATGATATAATTTTATAATCTAAATTTAGTAAACTGGCCTCCAGTTGTCAAGGGAGAGAAGGTCTTTGCCTGGTTTTTGTATCAAGGTAATAAGGCATTGTTTCATAGAAGTACATAATTCCTCATTAATAATACATTCATTGTACATTCTAAGTAATGGTCTCTTAATAGATTCCCAAAGTATGCATAAAACTCAACAGTTAGGCCATCTGTGCCCAGGGATTTACCCTTCTTCATAGATTGCATTGCTTTGGTAAGTTTGTCTAAAGAAAGGTCATTTTCACAAACCACTTTAAACTCACTTGAAATTACTGGAGTGAAAGGTGTGATTTTTTTGTAGAAAGGATCTGGCATAATTTATTTTAATTTGAGCAATATAATTTGTTAAAAAAAAATAGTATATATATTTATTAATTTGACAGGGGTTTTTGTGTATGTTATTATCAATTTTTAACGCTGCTAGACAATTTATTTTTATATTTCTCTTTTCCAGAGCAAAAAAAATAACTGGTATTTTTCTCTCCCATTTCCAACCATTTAGCTCTAGATCTTATAAATGCGCCCTTAGCTAAATCTAAATAGCGATCATCTATTTCGTTTCTCAAATTTGATAAATAGGATTCCTCCTCTGTATTAAGAGTTTCTTTAGATAACAACTTGCCAAGCTCATTGAGAATATCTTAACATCTTTTAGAATTTGCCACTTTAAGTTCTTTGCCTCGACGCATAGCTATTTGTCTAACTTTGAATTTAAAAAAAATCCCATCTTTGGATATAACTCATAGATTCATCTTCCAAAATAGAAGCAGTTTTTTAACAGATTCTACAAAATTTGCATCCGAAAGTAAGATATTATTAAATTTCCAGTAACCACGAATTCTTTTACAACTATCTGTATTTCCAATTAAAGAGATTGAGATAAATCTATGCTCAGATAAAGGTGAATAACCTATCGAAGTGTCTGAGACAAACTGAACTGCATAAGAGCCAAAAGTCAATTCGTGACTTACGTGTAAGAGCATTATTTGTCCACGTATATTCCTTATCATTTGGATGTAAAAAAAACCCGCCAAACATCAATAACCTGTAAATTATCACAAAGCAACTCAAAAACTTTAGATGTACTGTTCTTTGGAGGGAATCTATCTAAGGACTCATTAGGGCAGTGCTTCTCAAAGTCCGGACTCTGGTCCGGATCCGGAGGGAATTCAGTCCGGACCCGCCTCCATTTCGTATTTCAAGAACACTAATTATTTCCTACTTTGATAAACGCATGTTAAACTTGTAAATCATATGTTTAGTTTTTAAACGTCTTTTTGGCGATGGTCCGAAATGAAAGCGAAGGCGTGATATTGAAACTTTTCCTTCATGACATTTGTTGTCATGACATCCAGTGAGCCAGGGGCGTAGATGACGCGGAGGACGTGTCCCCCCCACTTTTAATATCACGTATCCCCGCACTTTTTCGGGCAAGTGTGTTCACATAGAGGTTTTCAAGAGCCGGTGTGAATAAATATAGATTTAAATTAAAAGAGAGAGGATAGTCTGTGCATGATCTGATGTTTTATTCGGACCCAGAATAAGGCGAGATGAACATCGCGGAACGCTAACACTCTGTGCAGTGTATGTTTCATTCATACTCGAAGCCGGAGGGCGCTCTAGCGCAGAAAGTCGTACGAGGAAATTCCTAATATGGACAAAAGCGTCCAGCTATTGCTGCATAAAAACAGTTGTTTTCACAGAAAAACAGAAACTTTTGGAAACATGAAGACATTAAGCATACGATTGCGACAATATATGGTTTATTTGTGTTTGTCAAGTCATCTCCAGGTAATAAAGTATATGATCAATGCAGTGCTAATTGACATAGACATTTATTACAGTATAGAAACTATTCTGCCTTATGTGATAAAAAAAAAGTGTGTGTAGTAGTGATGCGCGGATGGCGGTTACATCCACGGGCGCTGCGGATGATACGCAGGTCGGGTGGGTCGGGTAAATACATTCTGATTAATTGCGGGTGGGTCACAGGTGGATGACATCAGTCATTAATGATGCAAATATTAACTACATTTCTCTAAAATACGAATGTGTTTTAAATGCATTTTTCATCAGGCAGACGCCAATTTGCACTTATTTAAAAAAATAATAATACGCGCGTGGCGGCAGGAGAGGGGGGGTCCATTTCTTAAAGCAGAAATGGAGGCGAAACAGATCAGAGAGAACATTAAAAAGGGAGAATTAAAAACAAAACAAAAGGAAGAAAAGAAAAGTGTCGTGTGGGAGCGTTTTAGCGAAGTGGTTAACGAGGATTAATCAAGTGCTGGGTATGTAATATGCAGCGACTGTGAAGCACTGTATGTATATGAAAGCCACAAGACTGGTACCTCGAATATGGTACATCATGTGTGTGCTAAATCGAAAGGCCAGTCAAGTCAGACAAATACCTTAAGTTCTTAAGTTCGTCGGGACAGCAAAAAAATACCACTGGAAGTTAAGTCTAGTCTCGTGGATGCATGCGTGGACCTGTGCTGCCTAGATATACGCCCCTTCTATGTTGTCTCTGGCAAAGGATTCCTCCAAGTGGCCCAAACACTAATAAATATCGGTGCCAAGTACGGTGCAGTTGACGTTGATGCTATCATACCCCATTGCCAAACTGTTTGTGACAGGACAAAGCAAAAGGCTGCCATTGGTAAAGAAAAACTTTCAGAGGCCATCCAAAAAGTTTTGGAATACAGTGGGATTGCTATTACCACAGATATGTGGACAGACAAATTTAACAAGAGGGCATATACTGTTCTTACATGTCGTTATATCGACGAGAAGTGGCATCTGGAAAGTCACATTCTGGCAACAGTGGAATTTGACAGTCATCTAAAAAAAAACTGCGAAAATATCCATGATCAAATAACCACTGTGTTAATGAGTTATGGAATAACAGCAGACAAAATTGTTTTTGTCAGTGACCAGGGCCCGAACATTAAGGCTGCACTTCGGACCTACCACTGGGTTCCGTGCTCCGCACACACACACTGAACACGGTGTTAAGACACACGTTCAGTGAGAGGAATGCACCAGAAGGCATCAAAGACGTGCTGGAAATGATAGATAAGTGCAAAAGCCTGGTGACATTTCTGAAGAGAACAGGTGCTGTTGCAAGTTTAGCGCACACTGTCATTCAAGAATGTGAAGTTCGATGGAACCGTAAAGTCGACATGATGGAATCTATACTAAAACAGTATAGTGACATCAGACAGCTCCTGGAAGACAAAGGCCAGCTGCATCGGATGGAGGGCATCTTTCAAGACCAGCTCATGCACTTGATTGAATTCCTCACTCTCTTCAAATTAGCCATTAACGAGCTTGAAGGAGAAAAATACCCAACAATTCACATGGTGTTACTCTGGTTTTTCAAACTTAAGAGACACTGTGAGCCCAAGTTTAGAGATCCATCATACATAGTCCTTCTCCGTGCTCGCGCATCCAGCCTGCTTGATGAGAAGATGCTCCTAACTTTCACACACAAGGTCGGCACTTTTCTCTGTCCCAGATTTAAATCACTGAAAATGTTGACTCCAGACGACAGACAGGAGGTGAAGAGACAAGTACGGGAGCTTATAAGTGAAGAACCCAGTGTCAGCCAGAACGCAGAAGGCACCTTTCTCTCCTCACCAGCGGCAGAACAAGGTAGTCAAAATTGTATTAAAACTTGTAAATAATAAATTAATTACATTTTAAAATTATTTTACAATAAATAAATCATAAAATCCATTTATTGTTTTATATTGTCCCGCATTACCTAAGCACGTAGACCACTAAAACTGTTGGTCGGTGTGCGCTAACGAGTTTAAATCCCCGTTGCAGCGGAACATGGCATCAGACGAGCAAAAAAGCAGAAGGTGGACTTCACAGAATGGGAAGAAGAGACACACAGAATGGGAAGAAGAGACACCCAGAATGATGGATGAAGTGGAAGAGTACGGTTCTTCAAACTTTCAGTTAGATGAGAAACAAGATCGCTTATTCCCACAACTGCGGCGCCTTGCTAGGAGAATCTTGTGCATTCCTGCAACAAGCAGTCCAAGCGAACGCTCATTTAGTGCAGCAGGCCGCGTTTTAGAGGCGAGGCGGAATCGTCTGAATCCTGGCACAGTAGATGCTATTCTGTTTTTGCACAGTGCAAAGGAAAAAGCCAGGTAGCTAATCCAACATGGCGTTTAGGCTGAATTGGCACCATTTTGTTATCTATAGGCCTTTGTTCTATATCTGTTTTCTGGGGGAAAAAAAATTCTTAATTGTTACTTTGTATATCTGTTTGGAAAGTTGCAGTATAATATTCCAAATTATTTGAACAGACAGGGCTAGAAAATTTACCGTTATCCAGTCATTTGTGTGTTGCGTGTTGCAGTGACAGAAACAGCGATATTCAAAGTCTGAATGGAGTAAAGCCTGTTTATTTTATTAAGAAAATGTAGGCTAATCTGGCCAAAGACAAACTTTTGTTTTATAAATAAATGTTCAATTAAAAGCATCTTACGATCAGCGTATTTGTAACGGAAGAGGTCTGACGCAACAGGTTAGTATATATAAAACTGGATTATTTGGTCACAGAGAGTACAGGGGTAGGGTCCAGAGGATGGGATGGTGAGTGAGTTGTTGTAGAATCGTTCAAAGGATATGATGCGTGGGGGAATCCGAGTCCTTTGGCTTTAAAGGCACTGGGATGCAGGCAGGAGGAGCACACACCTCAGCGATCCGGGAACTAGGAGGAACAGGAGACACTTGGAGACGAGGAGACACTAGGAGGAACACAGGAGGTAAGTAAGGCAGGAAGTATTCACATGGAAGTAGTAGCAAAGTCATTGAGTCCTCTACATGTATACGAGACCGGACAATGAGGGTGTCTGAGGTGTGTGCTTTTATGCAGGCTGGTTGATGAGGTGCTCGATTAGTGACAGGTGCAGGTGCTCAGAACTCAGGTGAGAGGGATCGTTGTGATTGGGTGGTGGCGGAGCCTGGTCGATCTGTTACAGTATTATTTTACTATCAGAGATTGGCAGATTAGTTCTAACGTCACTGAATCTGATAACATCATGCTTAAAACAAAGAATTAGAGTAATTAAAGTGATGATCGGGTGCGGATATCTATATCAGAGAAAATTATACGTGCGGGCGGGTGGCGGGTGGATAATTTATTTGAAGCAGCGGATGCGGGTGACATTTTAGCTCATCCGGCATCTCTAGTGTGTAGTATATAAAAAAATCATTATTATTGGTTATTGTCCAGCAGTTATCTGATTTCTAAGCCAATTAAAAGCTAGAAACAAAATTATACTGACTCTAAGCTTTTGAATGTGTATAATGTGTTACAAAAGCTTTTTATTTCACATAAATGCTGATCTTTGGATCCTTCTAT
>NW_015555862.1:134244-137066 GCF_001515605.1 Sinocyclocheilus anshuiensis
GCTCCAACAGCGCCTCCTGCTGGCAGAGAATGAATTTGCATTTGCAAGTCTGTGGGAAACACTGGTGTCTGTCAGCAAACATAAACAAAAAGCATGCTTCAGAACTGTTTTGAGAAGGTGCTTTGAGCCATGTATTATTACTATGAATTAGGCTACTACTACTACTACTACTACTATTACCATCTTGTGCCCTGCAATAATCATTTACTCAAACTCGCTTTTATGAGATAAAGGGGAAAAAAAATACAAAATCAGCCAAACATATCAGCCAAAAAAGTCAGCATCATATGTAGGCCATCGGCTGCCGATTTGTAAAAATGGGCATCGGCCAGAGAAAAACCCTTATCGGTCGACCTCTATTGCTGAAACTTAAATTAATTGTTTTGCCACTTTTGCTCTTTATTTTTTCCAAAAAATTAATGTTTATTTGTTATGCATGTTTATTAAAAACAAGTTTTGTAATAACCAATTGTTCTGGTCCGGACCTTTGACACTGATGAAAATTCAGATTTGGACCTTTAAATGTAGACTTTGAGAACCCCTGCATTAGGGGCTTAATTGAAGTCACCTCCAATCAGTAAATAACCATCTGTGTATTTTCTTTTTAGGTCTAGTAATATCAGGCTAAGTTTTTCAAACATACATACATTTAAAGAGTTATTATTATGTCCATAAACATTGCAAATAATAAGACTGCTTAAACTATGTTTAAAATTATTATAATCCACCTCCCTTCACCAGAATACAGAGTTTCCACTACATCTCCCTTCAATTTATTCAAGAAAACAGTTGATTTAATATATTAGGCTATTATATATTGTAATAGCATTATATAGTGGTTCAACGCATTATATTGTGGCTTTTTTGAGTCACAGATCAGACTATTTTTTCGGATAAGCAAGAAAAAAAAATATTTAAAGCACAGAGAATGACAATGCGTGAAGGGTTTTTGACATAGGCTAATTACGTGCTGTGTTTGTAGGCTATACGCAACTCGGTATTTCCGCACTGTCTAAAACATGTCTCTTGTGCGCGCTTTGATTGTTTGCGAGAACAGCGCGTGAGTAACGAATTGAGCTCTCTTTCGTTTCTTCCGCGACCCGGTGGTTGGGGACCTCTGCTTTACTGTATGTTTATTATAATCCATGCACGGTCCAGTTATCTTTATGGTTCATTGGCCAGTGGTATGTAAGTGCTGATTTTGTACCCTGTACCCGTTATGCATTCAACGTTCACTTGTTCAACGTTCACTGTTTTACTAACACTATATGAAAATGAGTAAATTGAGACAGGTGATAAAGGTTGATCTATTTGGATGTCCTTAGATTACAGTATTGTGTATGATGCCATTGATAACCTGACATGGTTGAGCCTATTCCCATACCTACTACTTACCTGATCAGCCTGCTCTCAGCTTTTCTGTGTTGTATTGAAGTTGTGTCCTGAATGTGAAATGACAGACATTTTGTTTTAATGTGTAGATTGTCTTTAAGGACTGCTCACCAGTTGACATTTCAGTGGCAGAGTGTTCATGTGTGGCTGGAAGAGCACTCTGCAACAGTGGTGGAAAGAGTACTGAAAATTTGTACACAGGGAGACGCTGTGTATTTCAGTGCGAAAGCAAAAGCACTTTATTTGGCCTTCCGGAAGTAGATGCAATTAGGAATCATTGGTTAAGATTTTGAACAGAACAGCACAACCCAGATGTTCGAATTTGTGCAACGCATTTTATGGATGACAGTTTTTTGAACCTAGAAGAGTAAAAGGCTGGCTGTGCACAAAGGCTATTTCTAAAAAAAAATAAAAAATAAAGGGTCAATTCCGACTTTGCTATGACAATCTGGTGCTTCTGAATCAGCGACTGTAAGTATGTTTTGTTATTAGTTTAAGTATTTGCTATTGACTGTTCAAATGCGGAGTTTTGCACAGCAAGTTGTAACTGACTTCAGTGTTGTGATATATTTCCAAGTGAAACGGATTATTGAATAAAGGGCGGGGTTTTATTATGGTGCACCTCCACTCCACCTCTTGCTCATAGCAGATTCACAGAGTGGTTAAGAATATCTGCTTGTTACGTCTGATATCACGCTTCACCGTTTCTGGGTCCTAACGCTCTGCCAGACGCCACAAAAAAACACCAAACTGTGCTAATATACACCCACGATGTCATGTAATACTGAAATTATAACCCTAACCTTTATCTCCATACTGAAATCAGATAGCCTGACAGTCAGCTCAAATATTAGTGTCTAAGACACTGTGAGCACGGAGACTGTAGTGTGCACAGCAAATTTTTAAATGCTTAGCTTAAATATGTAATATTAATTAAATAGTGCTCGAATACTATTTAAATGGCTGTTGAGATACTGTAGTATTCTCAAGTGAAATGAGTAGATGCTTGGACCCGGAAACAGCAGTCCTTACATCATGACTTAACAAGAGGATTCTCCCCAAGCCGTCAAACTGACGTCAACAGAGCAAGGAAGCCAATTTTCAGTTTTTGATTAAAGATTACGACGGCAGACAATTTTTTTCCAGTGTATTGACTTGCACAGTTTTAATTGTTCACCACAAGACTAGTAATGTGCACTAAAAAGTAAGAAGGGTCCGTTTTGTTTTTATGACGACTAATCATTTTCAATACCATTGGCAAAACTACCACATACTGTATTTTACTTTTTAGTTTTACTTTTAGTCATTTAGCAGATGCATTTATCCAAAGCGACTTACAAATAAGAAAAAATAATTAAAACTAAAAGCTAAAACTCTATAAATACTATATATATACACATTTAAGAAAATAAAATAAATTAAATAAAAAT
>NW_015555862.1:137265-137525 GCF_001515605.1 Sinocyclocheilus anshuiensis
GTATTGACTTGCATGGTTCAATTGTTCACCACAAGACTAGTAATGTGCACTAAAAAAGTAAGTAGGGTCATTTTTGTTTTCAGGACGACTACTCATTTTCAATACCATTGGCAAAACTACCACATACTGTATTTTACTTTTTAGTTTTACTTTTAGTCATTTAGCAGATGCATTTATCCAAAGCGACTTACAAATAAGAAAAAATAATTAAAACTAAAAGCTAAAACTCTATAAATACTATATATATACACATTTAAGAA
>NW_015555862.1:137618-137973 GCF_001515605.1 Sinocyclocheilus anshuiensis
ATCAGTAATCCTAAAAAAATAACACTGAGCCAAACACACATGCTAAAATAACAACAACTTACTGACACATAGTAAGAAATGGTTATAAAAAACTGAAACAGAAGTGAAACAAGTAGTAGGAAAGAGGAGACATAAAAAGCGATACTGCATACTGCCATATAGATATTTTAATATATATTTTTTTTTATTATTTCAAGCTTTGAAATTGGGTTAATTCAAGTCTTCTAAAAAGACACATTCACTTTATATGATTAACAGATTTTAATATAGGCTTTTATTTACATACATATAAATATTGATCAATTACCATTACAAAAATCTCAATCTTAAACATTTGCTCATTCTGTGTATTTGT
>NW_015555862.1:138156-143288 GCF_001515605.1 Sinocyclocheilus anshuiensis
CGTTCTGTGTATTTGTGTCTTTAAAATAGGGTAACTTTGTTGCAAAAGCTTACAGCAGGAAGCTTGATTTCAAATTTGATTTCAAACTGAATTGAATTTACAAAAAAATGACAAGTACAAAATCAGTAATAAAATTATAAAACAAATGACCTCAATTCAATTGTATTCGAAAATATGACAACACTGAATTTTTATAGGCAGTGATTTAAGAGCCATGTTGTTTATTTAGATAAATGGAACATCAGATGGCTTTGACCTGTAATGACTGTTCAATGTAGTGATGCAGTTAGGCAGATTGTTGAAAGACTTTCTGGTGTATTTCACTTACAGCCAATAAAATTTCCAGTAGGGGTTTCATCGGTCAGGCGTGGATCTATTCTGAAGATTTATAACTTTTGACAAAGTTTAATCCAGGAGCAAAGAGAAATAATTCCTACTTTAAAGGTCACATATTTTACACCTTTCTGGAGTTTTATTTTAGGTTTTGATGTCCTTAAGAATAAAAACCATCTCAATATATTTTTAGTCAATTTTGGCCTGTCTAATTACTATTCATGAGCCTCTCTTCTGAGTACTGAAGGTGGTGACTGTGTAGTTCTGACGTCAACTTTTTACGGAAGTCACAACGGTTCGTGAAATATCACAGCTACTTTATACAGGCTGTGTGCATTTTACTGTGGACTGACTGTTTTGAAACTTATATGGTAGTTACATAGCACCTAGACCTCAGTTATCATGAAAAAAGCCAGGAAATTTCAGTTTTGACAATATGGGACCTTTAAAAGCACGGAGAGATCGCGATTGCACTCAGTCTGCGCACAAGCAATATCGGAGTGAGAGGACAGGCAGTTCATTTGTATAAGTTAGGCCTATTTAAGAGCTCGCATCCAGTTTTCTGCGATTACATGACTGAATTCTTATGTTACAATAAAGCGCTCGCCACATTTGTGCAGGAATTATTAAAATTATGCGGAATACCTGCAATCCTGCGCGGACATTCAGACTCTGTTATCCACAGGAGGCGGATGCGTGTCAAACTCACTGTCGGAGAGGAAAGAGAGACAGCTTGTATCGGTGTATATACGGTAGATACTGTGGAAAATGACTAATGGAATAGTGTCAGATATTTCAGTATCGGTATCAAAATATAGATAGTTATGATAACACTACCATGTAGTTTGTTCCTCCAAACTTTGAGTCCATAAATTATGCTGAGCTCCCTCACTGTGATCAGCTCTTCACCTGCTGCTGCAGCGGCGGCTTTTCCTGGTTCAGATATCAGGGCTTTTATTGGTCCCTTTATGATCGGATGTCTTTATCTTATTTTCATTGGTTACTGAAGTTCTGTCAAAGGTTTGAATATGAATTCAAAATGTGGGCGTACTCTATAACGAACTATGATTTAACAGTAACGAAGCAAATTATTTTGCTTAATTTGTACTTAAGTACAAGTAAAAGTACAGCTTTAAAAATATACTAAAAAAAGTACAAGTAGGCCTACACAAAAAAACTACTTAATTACAGTAACGTGAGTAGTTGTACCACGCACTACTCCCCGTCCTTAGCTGCACTGATACAGAGCAGCTCTGGCACAAGCCAAGAACCATGGTAAGTATGTGTTCACAACCAAACCATGGTTTAATGAGAAAAAAATACTATTAATAATAATAATAATAATTCCTTACATTTATATAGTGCTTTTCTGGGCACTCAAAGCATTTAACATAGAAGAGGGAATCTCCTCAACCATCACCAGTGTGCAGCATCCACCTGGATGATGCGACGGCAGCCATATTGCGCCAGAACGCCCACCACACACCAGCTCATTGGTGGAGAGGAGACAGAGTGATGAAGCCAATCAGCAGATATGGGATATCCATTCAGCCGCAGATTTTTGGATTGAAGTCAGGATGGTATTCTCGGCATAACATTACGCATTTGGCTGAATCAAGGAAATGTGTCCGTGTTAACTTGTGGCCCTTATTTACCTATGATGAAAATGAACCATGGTTTTATTGGAATAAAAGTATATTACATTTGATGGATTATGATGTTAAAGTATTTAATGGAGTCTCAGACAATGGTAAATGTGTGGCTACTATGGTTTAATTACAAACGCTATCGTTAAACTATATTTACTATAGTAAAAATAGAGACTAGCTGATGACTCATTTGATAGATGTAATAACGTTGTTTCCTCGTTGTTTTCGCTGTTATTTTCTCGTAGAAAAACTTTGGAAACATGTGACTTGATTTCTTATTTGATTAATAGGGATTGAAATGTAAACGTTATTCTAGTCGAAACGCTGCAAGTATTACTGTAAACGACTTGCGTCCACTAGCCAATATTTTATCAGAATCAGAAAGAGCTTTATTGCCAAGTATGCTTGCGCATAGGCTACAAGGAATTTGTTTTAGTGACATAAGCTTCCAGTACACAGAGACAACAACAGACAGATAATAAAAATAAGATGAGAATAAAAAATACACATATGTAAATATAAACAAAAATTGAAAAATAAATCGAAAAATAAATAAATTGTATGTACAGTTGTGCTATAGATGATAGAATTGATTAGAATAGAATGAGATGCAGGGATGTACTAGGTGTCAGACTCTGGTCCGTGTTTTGTGTGTGTTTTGCTCCTCATGTGCCTTCCTTGCACCGAAAACCCTAATAAGTTGACTGAACTAAATTGAGTAAACTCGTTGCCTCAATTTAATTGAGTAATGGAGTTTCCCAAAACTTGCATATTTAAGTTTATTAAACTTGACGGTTTTGTAGACTATACTTATATCGTTGAGTTCACCAAACTTGGCGCTTATTTAATGTACTTAAACGATTAAGTTCACTTAACTTGGTATTCATTTCAAGTGTACTTATATATTTAAGTTAACTCAACATGGAAATGTAACTGAAACTTTTGAATGATGTTCTTATTTTTGACTGCAAGCTTTGTGCACACCAAACTGAAATAAAACAATGAACAGCATATTTAATCTTTGACTTTTTATTGACAAAATGTCACAATATTAATGAAAATACAGTAAACACTATACTGTAATGGAAATGGGTCACAGCCACACCGTAAAGGTGGTAACAAAATTAACTAGTGCAGTACATCAATTGTACAACTCTATGCACATATATACTTCACTCAAGTATCACAATTATGTTAATGTAAACATAACTATTACATTTGACCGTTTAAGCTTTTTGCAAACATAGCGAACTAAAATAAAACATACTCAACATATAGTGTCTTTCACCAAAGTTTCACCTAAACAGTTTTTACAGTATTACAGTACAAACTATACTGTAGTGGAAATATTACTGGGTCACAACCACACTGTAAAGGTGGTAACAGTAAAACTGTTCAACATTAACTAGTGCACTTACATCAATTGTACAACTGTGCACTTAATTACACTTTTTACGCCTCACAATTGTTAATGTACTGAACATGTAGGCTAAACATAATAAGAACTACATTCTTACTACATTTTACCATTTAAGCTTTGTGCAAACATGGCAAACTAAAATAATACATACTGAACATGTTCAGTGTCTTTGGCCCAAATGTCACAATATTACATTACAAACTATACTGTAATGGAAATATTACTGGGTCACAACCACACTACAGAGGTGTAACAATAAGTAAAAATGTTCAACATTAACTAGTGCACTTACATCAATTGTACAACTCGGTGCACTTAATTACACTTTTTACGCCTCACAATTGTTAATGTACTGAACATGTAGGCTAAACATAATAAGAACTACATTCTTACTACATTTTACCATTTAAGCTTTGTGCAAACATGGCAAACTAAAATAATACATACTGAACATGTTCAGTGTCTTTGGCCCAAAATCCCAAATTAACTACTGCACATCAATTGTAGAACTCTGTGCATTTAACAATTTAAACTCTTTTTATTCTTCATAAATAAATAATGGAGTAAATAGAGGGAGAAAAACCCAAAACAAAGGGTGGTGTTAAAGTATCACAGTGACGTTTCTTAAGCAAAAAGCTGGTTTGCCAGAGACTGCACTCTAGGCTTGAGAGCATTCTGTCCCATTGACATTAGTACACGCTGGATGAAATCAAACGTGTTGGCGAGTGATTTTGGGTAATTCAGGTCTAGTGTGTAAATCAGCCCAAAGAGAAGACAGATTGCCTGTGGGATGTCCTGCATTTTGTCCATCACCACTTGGCCTTCAAGAATTATTCCAATCGAAGAAGTCAAATGCAAAGAGTTGGGAGGCTGAAGATCAGTGTCCTCAAATAAGATCCCCACTGGCACATCAAGGATAGTGTTGCGATGATCAGACACCTAGTGAAAAAAAAACAGGTATAAATATAGTATTGTGATCAGGAATCAAAGGTTTATAATCAATGCATGCTTATCAGAATGCGCGCTAATTTTATTAAAAAAACAAATCACTAACCAAGGCTTGAAATTGCGACCATTTTAGTCGCATATGCTCCTGAAATTTAATCTGTGCGAGCTAAAAATATATTTGGGAGCATTTGTGCGAGTGCATATAATTGTTGTGGTGCGACCTGTTTTCTACAAAACGTTCGCAAATTATTACTGCACGGTATGTGCCTTATGTGCGCTGATACAGTGATCAGCCCACCGTTCTATCCAACATTGCATAACCAATTAAACTGCATCTTTACGTTCTTAACTTTAACGCAGACCTTAGATTGGTTCATATTTGCCGTCAATCACCATCTTTCATTGCGCTCCGTTGTCACGTGACAGGGGGCTAACTACCGCGCGAAATTTAAAAGGCTGAATAAGAGAGTGAGAGAAGATGAAACGAACGCTGACAGATTTCTTTCGTAAACCACCTAAAGTCACAAATAATCCTGGAGTTGGTGATGTGGTTAATGTGGACCCACCAGCTGAAAATAAGTCGTACAGCTTTAGAAGAGAGTGGCTAAAAGACTTCGAGTGGCTCCGCTATGTTGACGGCTCAATGCACTGCGTTCACTGTAAAGCCTGTGGGACAGAGTTTGCAGGTAACACAGCGTTTGCCCTTGAATCAACTCATTTTAAGCGCGAGAGCTTAGTTAAACATGGAGAGAGTGCCAAGCACAAGAAATGCAGGGACAAGT
>NW_015555862.1:143353-151317 GCF_001515605.1 Sinocyclocheilus anshuiensis
TAATCGCCAGGATGCTGCCGGCCGTTCCGCTCAATTGGCAGAGCTGAATGTCAAATTTAACACCGCCTACACCATCGCCAAAGAAGCGCTTGCCTTTACTAAATTTAAACCGATGTTGCAGCTCATGAAAAAGAATGGCGTTGCGATCAACATGACGTATGCAAATGACAAATCATGTGCCAATATCATCGGCGTGATAGCAGATACCATCCGCGAGAACACCGCAGTTAAAGTATCGTCAGCTCAGTACATCTCTTTCATTATCGATGGAGACACCGACCTGTCTGTCAAGGAGTGTGTGATAGTGTATGTCCGCGTCCTGCTTGATGGACAGCCCACAAACATCCTCGTCGGACATGTTGAGGTGGAACACGCAAATGCTGATGGTGAGGATGTTTTATTGTTATTATTATTATGAATACAGAGCCTATTTTGGGTTTTCTATTGTAATTGGTAGAGCTGCATGATTCTGGATAAATTGAGAATCACGTTTTTTGTTTCAAACACAGATCACGATTCTCCCACGATTCTGAACAACTAAACAAAATAACATGTAATTTACTAAAGGTTCTGACAAAATGTCAGCTCATAAACTCTTCACTTGTTTTATTACGGGATGAATCAGTGTTTTTTTAACGAATCTCTTTAATGAATGATTCAATGGCAAATACATTTTATAACAGTCACTTGTCAACACCTGGTGGCGTAACGATGTAATCGATCTACAATTGTTATTTGAAGTTATGTATTACTTTCAAAAGGTGCTGTGCTCTATTTTGATCGCTTCTGTAGACGCCAGTGTTTATATTCAAACTATAAACTTTTATTCATATGTAATAGGCAAATTGTTGTCATTTAGGAATGATATCACAATGTTTTAATGATTAATCGTGCAGCTCTAGTAACTGGATTTATTTGTTAAATTTAATTGTTAAATTATTAATGCTGTTAACCCTGTGTAAACAGTATTTAAACCAGTAGAAATTATTTTAGGAATCTATGCTGCCACCAAGTCAGCATTTGCCGGTCTTGGAGAGTCATGCCAGTGGTGGCTCCAGAAGACAGTGGCCATGGGAGCTGATGGAGCAGCCGTGAATCTTGGGAGGAAGGGAGGAGTATCAGTGAAACTCCAAGAGGAGGCGGGAAAGCACATCATCCCATTTCACTGCATGCCTCATAGGTGAGTTGATAATGGTCATTAACTCCCAGATAAAAAAAAAAAAAAAAGCTAAGGCTCGCTGTCTTGATAGCAAACTGAAATGTCAGATTTGTTCACTATTATAGATTGGAGCTTGCCCTACTGTCTGCCCAGAAGGATTCACCTTGGGTAGGCAATGTGTACAACCTGCTCCACAACAAAGTTATGTTTAGATGGAAATGCATTAACAGGCAGTCAGCAGCTTGAGGAACCTTATCCTCAACATTGAGGCAATGGCTCTGAGGCCATGTCCAAGTGGCAGGCTGGCTTCCTTCCATGCAGCCATGAAAAGGCAGAGAGATGCTAGGGAGCAGGAGCAGGAAATGCAGCCTCAATTTATGTTTCGGGTACATCCTTTATAATCCTTTTTGAAAGCATTCAATTGATGGTCATACAGGAAAGCCTTACTGACCATTTTAATGTTAATTAATGTGTGTCATGAGGTGTCTTGTGGGGACAGGATATAACATGAATAATATTTGTAGTGTAGTGTAATTATTTAAAAACTGAAATCTAATAGCATTTATAATCATTTCATTAATTTGTAATGTACACTGTTCATTCTCAATTTCAAAAGGAGTTCCTTTGAGGAAAGGAGAGGCAGGGAATATGGCTAAGGATGGGCCAATCAGTGAGACTGCTCCCAGACTGCAGAAGCAGATAGAGACCACTGTTGCTGCAATAGTTAAACAGCTCTGTCTCCGGTTCAGCAGCCTACTTTGTATGTTATTAAGATCAGGTTGACTAACATTATATGTAAATTATTAACCTGCACTGAAAGAAATATAAAGAAATATATAATTATTATAGAAACATCTTTTTACAGCATCTTTAGGTCAGGAGGGACCTGGAACAGACAATGCAGCAACCAAAGCGGTCCAATGTTTCCAGGTGTTCAACCATGATGTCTGGCCAGAGACATTGGAGGAGTTGGTTGATTATGGAATTGAGGAGGTCCACTTCTTGTTGGACCATTTTCAAGTTGTACTGGAAAGGTAATTCATATCAAAATATAGACTTCTGATCGTTTTTGTTAAAAGCTTTAAGCATTTAAGAGCTAACCAGTTACAGTTGTATTGTATCTAATTAAGGAATGCCTGTGACTGTGCACTTGCTGAGGAGGAGTTCCAGGCCTTAAAAACTCTGTTCATGTCCTTCAAAGACAAGAGCTACCATGGGTTATGGGAAGTCCTTCTGAACAAGGCACCCTATTGTTCAGATTTACAGGTAGGCTATGTAATATAATGTCACAGTAGTTTGATCAATGTATTGTAGACTGTTATTATTATTGCATTTATTTATTTTTTTGCTGTCGTCACTGAATGCTTCTACCTTGACAATGAAATTTAAATTTTTTTTTTTTTTTTTCAGAACATCCTTCATCTGGTAAGGATCATGTTAATCCTTCCTGTGTCCTCGGCGCAGTGTGAGAGAGGGTTCTCTGTCCAGAAGCGCATAAAGTCAGACATCAGATCTTCATTACACCCCAACACAGTAGAAGATCTGATCCGAATCAGTGTTGAGGGTCCTCTTTTGGAGGCGTTCGATGCCTCAGCCTCAGTGAAGAGATGGATGGAAGAGAGCCAAAGAGCCAGAAGACCAAATTTTAAATCCTGGCCAAAGGATGTGTAAAGCCCCAGTGATTGTTGGTGTTGATTGGCATTGTTTTTAAATAAAAGAAATCTGTTAATATATAATTTGTAGTTGTAGTGCTCCTTAATTTTTGGTGGGTGCTCCTAAATTTTTGCTGGTGCTCCCAACTTTTTGAAGTTGGGAGCACCAGTGCTACCAAGTAAAAAAGTTAATTTCGAGCCCTGCTAACCCTAATCCAACATTATATTGACATGTATACATTTGAATTTATGTAAATGTAGATGCTTCCTGCAAAGAATTTTTTATACACTTTTTAAAGTATGCATTATAAATGAAGTTCATTATTTTGAAGACTTGTACAAAAGAGTTGGCCACATTTGTCTATTAAAGGAATACTTCACCCAAAAATAAAAATGTACTCACACTCGTGCCTTTAAATATATAGATGAGTTTGTTAAAAGGCTTCTGAATTTACTTTTAAGACTGAATTGTACCTTAAGTGTTTTGCACTGTGAGAGGTGTTACACTTCGTAAGTTGAATACGGACGGCGGTCAGCCGGAAGCTAGATATTTCACTTTACAAACAAAGTTTTAAATATGGATATTTTTCTTACACAAACACATTGATTCACTTCACAATCCTTCCGAATGGAACGCAGGGCACGACTTCGAAGCTTTTATCGTATGGAGAATAGGCTTGTTTGAGATGCATCGGCGCTGCGCAGAACGATCGGTGTATGACATCAAAGTACCTGTACTTTGGAACCGAGAACCGGTTCCTTTCGGACAGGTCCGATATGAGAACCGATGAGCTGATGATACATGCGTGATTCAGTGTGAAGCTGCTGAACAGTTCTATGCTATGAGTGTGGGTAAACCGAGGACCTGAATGAGGGGCCGATCTGGCGAAATGCAAGTTTATTTAATAACAAATATATCGTAATAGATTATGCATAGTAGGCCTATGTGGATCACGCTTCTGCTCTGATGAGAAGTAATTTATTCACTTTATATCTTCAATACTTATAAAACATCCTCGTTTGCTTATATCTTCAATACTTATAAAACATCCTCGTTTGCACATCACTGCTTGTACCTGTATTTGTGTGCTTAGTTGCAAACTTAATGGTAAGAAACTTGTCAGATCATGTTGATGTTTTAACTGACTGAAGTAATGATTACTGACTTTATATAATTGAATATGTTGAATGTATTTTCATCCCGACCCGGGACGATAGTCATTACGTCATCGCAAATGACGTCATTACGTTATAGAGTAAAATAACCTGTGAACCGTTTTTTTTTTTAACCGGTTCATTGAAACGAACTGTCCGAAAGAACCGGTTCGCGGAAAAGAACCGGACTTCCCATCACTAGTGTTCATGCCTGTGAGTGTTACACAAATGTACGTGCATGTATTAAAAGGCTTTTGATTGAAAACTGCAACCCAGTGTCACAAAAACACTTGTATATGTATTAAAGTTAATTTATCAACTTTGAAAAGTTTTTTTCCTAAATAAAAATAAGTAAATGTATTCCCATTATGGTCAATAATTGTAATTGAAGCCATTTGTTGTCTGATAAAAAAATAAAAAAGAACTTGCACTTAAAGGTTGAACACAGTATTAGAATTTTACAGTCAAGAAGACTACATTTGTGAAAACTACCTATTTTTTTTAAAGGATTAATCATGATTTTGAGCTCACAACACTTGAAATCTTAAGTTTATGCATTTTGAAGGTAAATAAGTTAAATTAACTCATGTTTTTAAGTGACAGGGCCAAAATGCAAAATTTTAAGTAATGTTTAGTCAACATTACTTGATTGTTTAAGTAAAGACAACATTAGGGTTTACAGTGTGCCCTTATTTGGTCCTTCCTGTTCCTGTCCTCATTGTGTGTATTCGTCTCCAGCTGTGTTTTGATTAATTAGTTCATTTGCTCCCAGGTGTGTCTCATTGGTGTCTGTGTATTTAAAGTGTTCTCAGTTCTTAGTTCTCGGTCTGCTGTTAAGTGTCATTTTGGTTTGCCTGATGTCTCCCGTCCTGTGATCCCCAGCGTGCCTTCATTACAACCTTTTTTGATTTACTTTATTCCTCGTCTCCTCGCTCGTTCCTGCGCTACCAGTGTGTGTGTGTGTGTGTGTGAGACACTAGGATAGAGGTGGTAACAAATAAATATAAGGTTATTGCACATTTTTATTGCATAATAATAGTCAAGATGACGCCGCACATGGCAGCCACGGTGCTTCGCTCTCCAGTTGTTTGTGTTTTTGTTAGTTTTCCTGTTTTTTGTTTTTCAAACATGACAGTTTCACCAGGGATGAACTGCTGAACATTCGGCAGAACACACCACAAAATCTCCTACCGGTTTTCAATTATTCTGATGTTTTGCTGAACATAGTAGTTGGCGGAGCAGTGGCGCTGATCAAACGCTTCAGGACGCGCAGACGGAGGAAGCGAGCCGGTGTTCTGACGATTTGTGCTACCCTGTCAGATTTTGCTACCTCCCATTAAAACAGATGGTATCATAATTCGATAGCGAAAAGTGCTACCTATCTACCTACCAGATTTTGCTACCAGCATGATATTAATAAGGTGTGAGGCTTTATTAACATGTACACCTACCCTAAACCTACCCTTACAGTAGGATAAATACAGTGTTGGTACCATAATCTGATAGGTAGCATTATTTGTCAGAACACTGGCGTGCTCGTGAAGCTCAGAAAGCGCGGATTTCAAACGCCGTTGCCATAGGCGGAGCGTGTGTAAGGCCTGGCCACGGGGACTTGGGGCAAAAATGCCACTAAATTGGACAAAAATGCCCCTGCACAAACAAATTAAATCTATTACGCCTGTTGCTAACAAAGTGAATATGAATAGACAGTGTTGATGCGGCATTACATTAAGATCTTCTCATGTTGCACCGTATTTCATTTGAGGCGTTTTACAGTGTTGCGCTTTTTAACCAATCACAAACAGTTCTGTTGAGCTTAGGAATGCAATGGCCAATCAGAGGCGTTCAGATGAGTCATCGTTGAAACAGATCAGTTTTGTTGAGTGCGTGCGTTCGCTGACTGAATTACGGACTCTTGCGGTCCTAAACTCTGGAACAGTTTACCAGTTCATATTAGATCTGCTCCTACAATATAGATTTTTAAATCTTTGCTTAAAACTCTTAAAAATGTTTCCATTGCTTTTAATGTCCCTTGATGATTAATTTTTAAATTCGACTTTTGTTGTTGTTCCGATTTTCTTTTGATATCTTGTTGATTATTTGTCTCTGATTTTATCTATGATTTTTTTTTTATTATTGTTTTGCTTGTATTTATTTTACTGTAAAGCACATTGGTCAGCTGCCGCTGTTTTAATGGTGCTATATAAGTAAATTAAACTTGAAACTTGATGTCCTCTTGATGTCCTCTTTTCGGACCTAAAAAAAAATGCAATTTCTAAATTGCCCAAAATGTCCGTGATTCGTTATTTTTTCTCATCTGGGCTTTTGCGTTAATTTTTCTCATCTGGGCTGGGCTCATTTTTCTCTCTTCAGCAATAAAAAAAAGGAAACAGAAATGTTGTTTATCTCAAGTCATTTTTGCTCATTAGTGTGGTTGAATTAGATCATCGAAGGTCAGCAGCAAAGACATTGGTTAATAAAATGAGATTAAATGCATAAAGGATATTTGTGTTAACATATTTAATTATTGCAGGTTTACATCATATTCTGAGTTTGCATTTTACTGTTTTTATTGATTTTGAGGAATAATTAATCGGTTTTGTGCAGTGAGATGAATAAATGCATGTTGACATTTAGTCTAGAACTACAGTAACATCATGTTCACACAGCGCGCACAACGCCTCTGCACTCACTCCTGATTCTCTCAACACGAGAGCTGGAGAGCTGTCAGTCAATACATAGGAAACAAAGTAACTGGTGTTACTTATTTGAAAAAGTAACTCAGATATTTTCTTGTAAATAAAAAAGTAATGTGTTACTAGTTACTTGAAAAAAGTAATCTGATTATGTAACTCACGTTACTTGTAATGCGTTACCCCAAACACTGTTAATCAATATGCATAACAGTGACTGTAAAATATGTATTTTAGGCATGGAAATGACATATTTTCAGAGGTGGACAGTAACGAAGTACATTCACTTGAGTACTGTACTTAAGTACACTTTTTGAGTATCTGTACTTTACTTGAGTATCATTTTCTCTGGAAACTTGCTACTTCAACTTCACTACATTTGAAAGACAAATACCGTACTTTTTACTCCACTACATTTATATCAAAGTCCCCAAGTCGAAAGTCGTTATATGGAGCAGTTTTTCCTGTGTGCGCATTTTCAGATTCACCAAACCCTTTTTTCTGCGAAAATCCGGCCTGCGATCTGCCAGGACCTTCCAGTGTTGCCAAGTCTTACAGTATTTCTAAGCCTGCAGTTTTCCGCCTAGCTTTGAATGGATATTTGGCAGATTTTTTTACGCAAATCTGGCTACCTCGGGACCTTCCCCGCTAAACTAATATAAACGTCTGCGCTACTGCACAGCTAAAAGTGCTCTAAAAAGGCAAAAAAGATGATAAAAGACTAAAAAGGCACATATTTATAGTTTGGTGTGATCATCTGTGTGTTCACCACATTGATTTTAAAGAGACAACTGTATGTGATGCCTTACGCAGACCAAGCGCTACGATCAAAGATCATAGAAGATAAATGATTGGCATACAGTAAATAAAAATGGCCTACACATTGATCTACATGACAAAGAAAATGTATAGTTTTTATTCTGTGTGAACTCCCATGTGTATGTGTTAACTCATTAAAGCCCTTTGGAAAATTAACCATTTTTTTTACTATAGTAACTAGTTTAACTATGGTATTTGCAGTAAAATCTCTACAATCTAAATCTCTAATTCTCTCACTATAGTAACCATAATTATGCTATTTGTAGTAAAACTACAGTAACCACAAATTTAACAGTTTCATTATAGTAACTATAGTTAAATGTGTAGTTAAACTATGGCAATACAAATGCTAGGCTAATCCGTCAAAAATGGCTGCTATTACCATATATAAAAAACCTTACTAGTCAAGCCTACTGGTAAATTGCTGCTAAAAACTGGTCAAGGAAGTATATAAATCTGAACATTATTTTATTGTCAAAACACTGC
>NW_015555862.1:151652-167505 GCF_001515605.1 Sinocyclocheilus anshuiensis
AATCAATAAGCAGAATCAGAATCGGAATGGATAAAATTCAAACAATACCCAGCCCTAGCCACATATTGTGAAGTTCACAGATTTCTGATCATTTTATTAACAATGATTAGTTGATGGCAAAATTCAAAAAGACAGTTCTTTGGCGCAACGTGCACACCCATGGCCATACTGAGAGAGTATGTTCCAGTTTTCTGAAAAGACTAAAGATTTGTTTTCTTTTCAATGTTTGCTTTGTTTGCCTAAAATTAACTATATAGGCTTCATTATCTCTTTGAAAAAGAACTTTGAACTCATTTTAATACTTGTTTAAAAGTTACAATGTAGCTGTAGGAGTGTTAAATAAAAAATAAAGATGATTATCTTCATTCAGTTGTTCCATTTCTATAGGTTTGGTAACAAAAAAACTCTTATTTCCAAAGATAATACAAGCTAATCAGTGCTTTTAAAAGCATGTACTTTCGTACTTTTATTTAAAGGGGTCATATGATGCGATTTCAAGTTTTCCTTTCTCTTTGGAGTGTTACAAGCTGATTGTGCATAGATAAGATCCCTGAAGTTGCAAAGACTAAAGTCTCAAAACCAAAGAGATATTCTTTATCAAAGTTAAGACTCTGCCACGCCCCCCTAAAACGGCTCGTTCTAACACGCCCCCACATATCTACCTCACTATGTGGAAATATTTGCGTAATGCCGCCCAAATGTGCACGCAAAGAAAGAAGGCGTGGTTTCAGTAACCGCAGTTAGTGTTGAAGCAGCCATGTCAGGGAGACGCTGTGTGTTTCTAGGCGAAAGCAAAAGCACTTTATTTGGCCTTCCGAAAGTAGATGCATTTAGGAATCTTTAAGATTACTTACAACAGAACAGCAATGCATTTTATGGACGACCGTTTCGTGAACCTAGGAGAGGAGGTAATTCTGACTTTGCTATGACAATCTGGCGCTTCTGAATCAGTTACTGTTTTGTTATTAGTTTAAGTATTTGCTATTGACTGGTCAAATGCGGACTTTTGCACATCGTGTGTGTGTGTGTGTGTGAGAGAGAGAGAGACAGGGTTACGTCACAGTGGAGTCAGCTGTCTTAACCGCGGCTTGTGTACTGCAAACACATACCAGCTTCATCACTGTGTCACGCGACTCTGTTCCCCTTTCGGGCTCTGTCTTTACATTTATTTTGAAAGATGAAGCTCGCGAATATGGTAAGGGGCGTTACATTTCCGACGAGTGCTTGCGGGGTTCGGCCAATCACAATGCACTGGGTCAGCTGGCCAATCAGAGCAGACTGCGCTTGTCGGAAGGAGGGACTTTGTAGAAAACGAAGCGTTTGAGAGAGGCGGGGCATAGAGGACCTACAATAATGTACAGTATTTGAAAAATAATGTGTTTTTTGAACATTAAAGCATGTCAACATATTCTGTTACACCAAATACACAAAATAATGATCTTTAAAAAAGCATCATATGACCCCTTTAAGTAAAAACTTGTAGTGGAGTAATATTTGACCAGTAGTATCTGTACTGTCACTCAAGTAATGAAGTTGTGTACTTTGTCCGCCTCTGCATATTTTTAGTTTTGATATTTGGGATATGGTCATTGCGCTACTTTGGCCACTACTTTAACCACCAATCAACCACACCCCAGCTCCCCCACCCCGCCCGCACCCACTGTCCTCTTTTTGGAAAACTAAAATATGGTCACCCTAGTTAAACTGTCAAACTGAGATTTGAATCTGTGGCGTAATGAAGTAATTCTGCACAAAGGGGTTTTTAAAGACTCTGTTGTTGTTTTTCTTATATATTTACACACTCGTGCCATCAAACTGTTGTATAAACGCAATATCACTCTAGACGTGAGATATGGCTGTATATCGGCACGCTGTGATTACGTATGGCCAAATCACAGCCGTGCTGATATACAGCCATATCTCACATCTACGAGTGTGATATTGCTCATACACACACACACACACGTTTTATTCTTTTATTTGGATCCACAAGACAAGCAACAAAAACGGAATCCAAATACCTTGGGAAGTCAGTTTGCAAGATGACAGGTACACATGGCTAACATACATTCACAAGTCCTTATATTTATAACATTCAACACTCAAGGATAGACAAAACATCTTCCAAATACTAGGGTAATTAACTTACAATGATAGTCAAGCTGATGGATGGCTTCAACCAATGGCTGATATTTCAGCAATTTGGAAAGATAGCAGGTATCCAAATACAGATCAAAACAACAGCCACCCTCAATGACAATGAGTTCAAAGCCTTGTTTACAATCACAATGTGTGTTTGGAATGTTTTTAAAATAGTCACTGTCAAATGTGTTGTTATAAAACCAGTTCAATTCAACAGTAGTATGCTGGTAAAACTTACTGTCTTTATGTATTGTTTTCAAGTCCTTTACAATCAAATCAACCAGGCGATCGTGTCTGGACACATACAGTCCTTTGTAACAACAACATCCATTTAAGATGTGGGCAACCGTTTCATTTTCCTGTTGATTTTGATGTAACAGACAGTAGGAGTTGTAATTTGATGGGTACCATATTGACATATTGTACATAGTTGGGAGACATTGTAGTCGTGCTTTAATCATAAAAATTTGAATATCCTCTGAGATTGAAAAGTTTGTCAAAATAGAGTGGGATACTGAGTGGTCAGCCGATTGGAGAAGTGCTAATTTTCCCTTTAGTTTCAAGCCCATCCATTGCTGGGCATTTTGGGTTTTTCTGAGGTGAAGAAGTGAGACTCTTACATTATTGGTCGATAGTTGACGAGGTGTACTTTCGGTGTTGAGAACTGCTAGAGCAGAGATATGCGGGTCTGTTATTATGTTCTCATTAAGAGCCGCTACTGCTCCATCAGGTCCCTGCAGTCCTGTACGCTGGCAAAGATAATTTAAATCCAGCCAATCAGAGCGTACTCCAAATCCGGCTGTTTTGATGTCCAATTTTCCATTCGGTTTTATGACATTGTCGTTCGTTGCACGAAGCAGCCGGTATTTTGCGCCACTGTAGATGTAGAAAAAGTGACTCACGTGCCAACTCTCTTACAGATGTATCGTCGTTATTCAGCATGTTAAACTTAAGCTCAGATTTGGTATTTTCACCTAAATTTGACATACTCAAATTCAAATGTTTACCCTACACACATACAATGGAGGAAATGAAAAAAAAAATGGTTTCATTGTAAAGAAAACCATTTGAACATCAAAATATGAGTGTAATTCTTTATAAATAACATTACATATTTTTCAAATATTACTATAAACACAAAAAAAACATAGGCGCTTTTTGATTTTTTAAAATAAATATTTTTTTGAAAGTCTGTAATTCAGGTTCTATTAGGTCCGGCTCTTTGCAATTTACTTTGTTTGATGCCATTAGATGCCTAAATGTACCAGAAAAAAAGAATCTTTCAAATAACAGCTTCTAAACAGGAGTTATTGCATTATAAGTGAAGCGAGTAAAATTGTCCTTTTTTTGCATATACAGGTGCATCTGAATAAATTAGAATGTCGTGGAAAAGTTCATTTATTTCAGTAATTCAACTCAAATTGTGAAACTCGTGTATTAAATAAATGATTTCATTTTCCAGCAGGATTTGGCACCTGCCCACACTGCCAAAAGCACCAAAGGTTGGTTAAATGACCATGGTGTTGGTGTGCTTGACTTTTTGCCAGCAAACTCCCCAGACCTGAACCCCATAGAGAATCTATGGGGTATTGTCAAGAGGAAAATGAGAAACAAGAGACCAAAAAATGCAGATGAGCTGAAGGCCACTGTCAAAGAAACCTGGGCTTCCATACCACCTCAGCAGTGCCACAAACTGATCACCTCCATGCCACGCCGAATTGAGGCAGTAATTAAAGCAAAAGGAGCCCCTACCAAGTATTGAGTACATGTACAGTAAATGAACATACTTTCCAGAAGGCCAACAATTCACTAAAAATGTTTTTTTTTATTGGTCTTATGAAGTATTCTAATTTGTTGAGATAGTGAATTGGTGGGTTTTTGTTAAATGTGAGCCAAAATCATCACAATTAAAAGAACCAAAGACTTAAACTACTTCACAATTTGAGTTGAATTACTGAAATAAATGAACTTTTCCACGACATTCTAATTTATTGAGATGCACCTGTACATGTGTCATTTTGAATTTCCTTTGCAAAAACAGGCTTTATAAAACACATTACCCCCAGAATTCTATTTTACTATGTGCCATAAGCACTTTTCTTGATTATTGATTGAATTATGTTTCATTTTTATGTTTTTCTAAGTAGTAATATACAAAATGGCATAAGCGAATTGGACCAAATTTCACATTTTGTGTTTTCTACAATCAGTTTTATTCTTTCAGGATACAGAAGACTGAATACATTATAAAATAAATCTGGTCTATCACAATCTAAAATAGAATCCACGTCCTCCAGCTTTATATCATTACATTTATGTGCATTCTGTAGTGGTATATACTGAATCAGAGCATCTCCTCACCTCATTAGCTGAGCCATCCCTGTACCAGCAGCCTCTTCCTGCCAACATCTTTGCATCCCTGGACGAGAACTGAGCTAACCCGATATATAAATGATAATTCACACAGCGCTGTAATAATCCATGTATATTTACTGTATATTTACTGAAATGCATTATGTACAGTCCTTTTCTGTCAATAAACATTTTTATCAGATTGTTAGCTGTGCTATCACGTTTCAAAATAAAGATTCAAAGATCACAAACGGAGAAAACACGCTGATAAAGCCTCACCAGACGCGCGTTCATTCCTCTCCACGGCACCGCTGAACGTTCTTCATCATATACAACTTGTAATATGATTATCATAGATTGATATTCTCCGAGCCTCAGTTGCATTTGCTTTTCCGCGTGGCCGTTTTGCTTTCAAAGCAGTCCGAAACTACACTTCCCAAACAACAACACAAGCTGCAAGGAGAGCTATGCATGTCACGGATCCGGATGCATGTCTGCCCCCTCGACCACCCTCCCCTGCTGTTGAAGCAGAGGTGTCAAATTTCACAGCTCTGACTGGCCTGCTGTGTGTGTGTGTGTGTCATAAAACCTGACCAACTGCAATCGACAGACTCATCAGAGTTGTAAAAGATCAGAATTGCCTGGCATTAGAGCTTATGATTTGGAGAGCTATGGCAGAAAGTGCGCATGTTTTTTTCTGGTGTGCATCTGGACAAAACGCGATATATCTCACCGATGGAAGCACGCAGAAACGTGAAAGGAATGTAACCCATACGAAAATTTGCTTAGAGGTGAGAATTTCATATCGCGATTCTATTGAAGATCATTCGATCTGTGATTGTCACACAATGAAATAATCTACATAGTCAAATTCCTGAGAATGAGACCATTCTTGTGATATATGACTTGACTGTTTTGTGAAAAATATATAAAATACACATTCTTCGAAAAAAATATTCGCAATCATTAGGCGGAAATTCGTGCGTGGGACGAATACATTTCTAAGCTTAATTTTACTGCTTTATGAATCCTAAAACCAGGATGTATGGTATTCTTTGTAAAGAAGACACTCCAAGCTTTCAAATGAACCCATATATGGGCTGATACCATATAAGGGAGGCTATGTAAATGAAGCATAAAAATTTTTAACGCGATTTTGGACCCGTATCCGAGTCCGCAGAGTTTAAATTACCTATTCTGGAGGCAGTATAAATCCATTCAATGTTTGGGACACTGAGACCTCCGTAATATCTCGGGTTGTATGGCTATTGAGGCAGAGCCATTTTCTCACTAGCTTTACCATTTCATCGTTCAGTGTTGAAAGTGTGCATTGTGGAATATGAACATTCATAAATAGATGTTGAATTTTAGCTGTTGCAATCAATCTGATAGCCTCGATCTTCATCATTATGGGGAGAGGGGAAGAGTCAATCAGTGCAAGTCTTTGGGTAAATTCATGACACAGCTCTGTAACCTGTTCCTCCCAGTCACCGCTAACGTTGAATTTATGCCCCAGATAAGGATAGGTTTCATGACGTTCATATAGACGGATAGGTTTATGTGCTAATGCAAAGACCGGGGGTTTGTCAGACTTTGATCTATACCATCTATTTCCTCCACTCCGTCTTTCATAAAACGCAGCACACTTTGTATGTTTCATATCCAAACTAGACCACCTTATGAAGTCATCTGTACGAAGAAGCATATTATGAATTATACTCTCATCTCGTGACGATATTTCCACATCATCCGCATAAGCTTGCACTGGATTTGGAGATTGCACACCTGCTGGTGAGCACTGACACATCCATTTCAGCCAGGAGTTAATCGCTAGTATAAAGTTAATAGCCCTCTAGGGGCAGCCAGTCTTAATACTGATCTTGAGAGGTATAGGATCAGTTAAGGCACTTCCACATATGACTTGAACGTAGGGGATATTGTAGACGTCCTTGATCACGTCCACATACGGCTGTGGCAGTCTTATTTCATCCAATGCATAGCGCATAACATCATGGGACAATGAGCCAAAAGCATCACGAAAATCCAGAAAGACAGTGAAGAATTTTGCAGATGAATGTTTAAAATCATCAATTCTTGTTTTCAAACAAAAGACGTGCTCATTCATTCCCTGTCTATTGATATATGCTTTTTGTTTTGATGAGAGTATTCCTGTCTCCATCAACCAGGGGAGGATTCTTGAGAGCAAACATTTCATGAATACCTTATATACTGTCGGTAGTAAGGATATATCTCTCCAAGTTGACGGATCGTCGGGGATATGGTCTTTCTTGGGGATTCGATGGATCAATGCCCCTTTCCATGCTTCTGGTACTTTACCGTTCTCAAGAGAGATGTTAAATATATTAGTCAGAACTGGGCACAATGTGCTTTTACCAGATTTCGTACGTCACACCATCAGATCCGCTTGCTTTATTATTAGGTAAATTACTAATCACTTTCTATTTACATATTTTATAATATAAAATATATACTTTTATAATATATTTATAATATATACCTGCGATGGCAAAGCTGAACATTCTGCTAAACATCTACTTATGTTGGTTTGAAAGAATATGACAATAAGAATCCAAATGACAGAATATTAATGAACTATTCATTTAAGATGTTAGAAAAAGTGAGAATGTAACATTTTATTAATATTAAATCATTTAGATATAGTAGTAAAGAAGTGGCGAATGAGAAAGCAGCATTGCCATGCAGCCTCATACCATTTGTGTCATATGAGGTGAAAGCATTGCTTTTACACTCCACAGACTTTAGATTAGCTTCTCAGTCATTCACACATTAACACAAACACAGGTGAATTGACCACACAGACGGTCGAGGCCCAGTCTTACTGTCTTAGTTTTATTACATAATTCATAGCATAATAGAAGCACATTACAATGAAAAATCACAATAGGATCTTTATGACATGAGCCACCGGTCATGCCTTTGTAACAAACTGATGTAGTTTTATTCCCTAGAATGTTACAGCAACATTATAGCTTCATAATGTACGTCAAGGCTACGGAAACAAAAGCAAAAGCTCTTGCTTTGGCAATCCGTTCCAGATGCTCTGAATTCCAAAAAACAAACAAACAAACAAAAGATATTTCTTATTTGATGACTGAATATGACAAACAGTAAAAGAAACAAAGAAAATATTCTGCACATCCTGAAAGGAAATGCAGTCGTGTCCTTGAAGTCCAAACCTCAGGGAGAAAACAGCTCATGTTCCATATCAAAACAAGTCTTGAACCACATTCTTCGTCAGACAATGCTCAACATTTCAAGCATCTAATCAATATTTTCTCCAAAGTCAAGACTTTTAGCCACTATTGATTATAAGCCATGAGAACTGGACCTCTTCAAGGACCATGTGCAACTCAGATGTTGACTCAATTAAACCCTTTTGGGATGGTCTAATGCATAAGCAATCAAAACTCCGCCACTAAAGCTCTTGAGGGAGTCTGTGACAGTGTTGGACCAACAAATAGGTTCTGAATACTTTTAAACAATATAGGTTTATTTATTTTGTAACCAAAAACTAATCTTCCAGGAATGTTCTGGGAACCAAAAACTGTAAACTGGTAAACTGCAAACCCCCAAATTGTATTACACCTCTGCGAATGACCCCCTTCTTCAAATTTAAAGGCAGCTATATATTTTCATGTAAAAAGACCCATTGGCCTTTGTTCATTTGCTTAATTAAAAAAAATTGCTTTTTATATTTTCATTACACTTAATATAGATAAATTATTGAAATATAATCTGGAAAATATTAAGTTTGTACTGAGTTGACACTTTATCTTTTTTTCCTACCAAATATAAGAGAATGTTAGACCTAAACCTGGAGACTTTTATATAGAGAGCGTATTAATTTTTATAGAGAGTTCAGAATCCTCGGACGGGGCTGAATGTCAAAGCTGTGGACACGGCCACCTGCAGATTGAAACTATATATATTTGCATGCAGTCTTGAACGATTATTGTAGATGTTTAAAATTCAGCTGCAAAATCATCATTTATTTGAGCCATCTTTTTCCCCAGATAATTTCCTTTAAAAGTCTTCGGAAAACCACCATTTCCGACCCCTGATATAAAACTTACTATAGGTCCATAATGCCCGTGATTTGTTTATTTGTTTTTCCTATGATTTTACTCTTGGATGTATCAGTAGTCAAACTCCACTGAGAATGTAAAATGAAATTTTTATACTGCATAATGGATCATTGATCATCAGAAATCAGAGGTCATTCCTTATTTTATGCTGCTGCATCTGCTGTCCTTCATCTATGCTATTTTTTGCATGCATCTGTTGTTTTTCCTCCCTGGTTTTTCCATTACCTTCCCTGGCACATCAAGTGTTGCTGAGAGTGCAGTCTCTTCTACCCACTTCAATGTTTGATATTGCTTGTGTGTTGTTCAGAGTAAATTATCTGTTCGTAGTGAATGTGTCCATTTCTGCTCTTCCTCTGCACTAATGCATTGCTCAAGCTGTTAAATTCTTGATTGGATTGGTGGCTCTTGGAGCAAGATACAGAGGCTTTTGCTACAGTAATGAACTGCACCACAAGGTCTGAGAGGGTTAATCTGCCCTGGCCAGTGTGTCGCTATTGAATTTGCTGGTCTTTCTATTGTAGTTTTCATTTTCGTTTTGTTGCTATCTGGCAGCCGGTATCTGATTGTGAACATAAAATGGGATATAGACATATAGTGCTCACACAGGGTAAAGCAATTTAAACTGCCACTTCTCTTATGTAGTGCACCTTCAAAAAGTGAATATTCTTCTGTTGTAATTTAAGGAGGGATTTTTCTACAAGGTAGACCAGGCTCTGGATTTTCAATGTTTCTTTCTTCAGGTTACATCATTACGGCAATAAGCAGCGAGAAGTAAGTTTAATCACTGAAATGTTCATGCGACCGATTTGTGCATAACACTGATTCATTCAAAAATTATCTCCCATGAGGTTACAATACAGAAAGGGCGATAACATTAGAAAAACTTGTGCATGAGCAAACTAAAAGAAATATAAAGTAAGAAAATAACGCAATATAGAAAACATTCCTGATACACAGAACAAATAAGCAGCCTCTCGGATGAAATTGCCCTTTTTGTTTTCTATAAAACAAATGGGTTGTACACTTAATCACATGTGCTCTCACTTCCGCATATTTAGGTAAAAGACAGAAATATAACTCAAGAAGATAAAAAAATTACAAAAATAATCACACAGGTAAGGAGAGAAACATTAAACACATGAATTTGAATGACAATAAAGATATAAAACCAATAATTAAGGTAAAGATTAAATAAGATTATCAGGAAATAAAATGAAACCCACCTCTCCCATGAGGTTACAATACAGAAATGGAAGAGGAGGGATGAGGAGACAGAACAGGAAGTTAAGACAGCATGTGATAGCCTTTCACAGCAATTAAAGGAGAAGCACTCATTTTGATCACTCATTTTCATCACTTAGGATGTGACATTGAACAATTTTGCGTATATTTTTCTAAACAGTATATATACACACATTTTAACAGCGTAATTTCAATACCTGTTACTCTCACCCCCCAGAATTTACACAAAATTCAGAGTATAATGCAAAAAGCACTGGTCATAATCACTTGGTCTACACTTTCAGAAAAAAAAAACAGTGCAGACTGACAGCATAGAAAGCTACCCAACAACGGGATATGAAAGAAGTTGGTCAAACCTCTACACATGTTGTAGGCATACACAAAGTGCCCATTATACTTTGAAAAACTCCATTTGCTGAAACAGAACTAATATACACGAAAAAACAAACAAACAGGAAATGTCACTTAGTATCATCAAATACAGTGCAATACAATACACAGACCTAAACATGAATAACAGGAGATCCAGACTCCATACCAAGTAAGGTCTCAGATTGAACCATCCACTCAGTTAGTCTACGTACAGGTCTAATTACCCTTCCAAACCTGGTAGTGTAGCGATTGCTGGAGTCACCATAATCCACAGGAACAGTAGGTGAAGAGGCACTGGCTACAGTGTCAGAGTCAACAACAGATAAATCATCACGTGCCTCAGAAACAGTTTGAGAAGAATGGGATGAGACCCAAGCAGCAACAGGATCATCATCACAAACAGCTACATGAGAACTGACAGACAGAGATTCTGCATGGAACAAATCATCAGTGACTGGCATTGTTGATTCAGCCAGAACACATACAGATTGAGAAGGTGTGGAAGATGGACCATTACCAACATTTCCACTGACAAGAAAAAGCAAACTCAGTCGTGGGCAAAAGGAGAAAGTTAATTGGCAGCAAGAGATTCTGATGCACTACTTTCTCATGACTAGATCTCTCCCCGATCTTATAAATGTGCAAAGACGGGTTGGAAGAAACAACAGAATAAATGGTGGGCTCCCATTTATCGGCAAGCTTCAGTTTACCTCTACAGCCTCTGTTAGCAACGAGAACGTGATCACCAACTGACAAAGGTAAACCCTTGACACTCTTATTGTACTGACCAGACTGATGTTTTTGTTCTGCAGTTATTTTGAGCCAGCACCATAGCAGACTGTAGATCTCTGACAAGGGATTGAACCAAGTCGTTGTAAATCACAGATGGACTCATCACGAAGGACACTTTGAAACATAAGTTCAACAGGTAATTGCGGCACTCCCCCAAATATCAGGTAAAAAGGGGCAAACCCAGTTGATTCATGGGAAGTGCAGTTATACACGAATGTCATTGTTTGCACTAACTGTGGCCACTTTTGTTTTGATCTAGAAGGAAGGGATCTTAGCATATTACCCAACGTGCTGTTAAACCTCTCAGTTCCACCATTTCCTATTGGATGGTACAGGGAAGTTTGTGACTTGCCTGCACTGGCAAGATCAAGGAGCTTTGCTATTAGCTCGCTCTCAAAACTGGCTCCCTGGTCCGAATGGAGACGGTGAGGAAAGCCATAGATGCAGAAGAAGCCATCCCACAGTTTCTTAGCAACACTCTTAGCAGATTGGTTTCGACAAGGAAGAGCATGCGCTAGCTTGGTTAAATGATCCGTGATTATCAAGACATCCACAGATTTATTTAGCCTATTTTAAGCAGCCCAGAAACCAATACAAACGAGTTCCAATGGAGCAGTGGTCTTGATGCTCTCCAAGGGTGCTCTTGCCTCTGGCTCTGGAGTTTTACTCAGGACACAACGGGCACAAGCCTTGACATGATCAGGCACATCATGTTCCATCCCAGGCCAATAGAACCTCTGGTGGGCTAAAGACAGGGTACGTGGCTGACCTTGTTGCCCATCCAAATCATGAACACCAGAAAGAGCTTGCTGTTTTAGGGAATAAGGCAGGATGAACTGACACTTATTTTGCTTTGTGAGTGGATCTTTAATGGCTCTGTATCAGTCCATTGTTATCAGTCCATACAGTGAACTCATGGCCTTTAAGCCAGTGACTGGACATATGGACCATTTGAGAGCCAAGAACTTCAGTCTATGTGCAGGGTAATTGGCTTGGCTGCGGCTCAAAGACTTTCTGGTGAAGGCTATAGGACTTGCTTTATCCTTACCAGTGGGAACTTGAGAAAGCACTGCACCTAGGCCATCTAACGATGCATCAGTGCAGATAATAAAGGGACGCTCAAAGTCAGGGTGGGCAAGCACAACACTCTTGACAAGGGCTCTTTTCAACTCCTCAAAGGCGACATCACAGGTAGGAGTCCAGTCTTGGGGAGACAACTCCCGGAAAGTGCCAGCTCTATTATGACTGCTCGTGCCTCTTGCCAAAAGTTTTTGGCCAGCCATCAAATTGAACAGTGGCTTTGTGATTTGTGAACATCCAGGGATGAAGCATTGGTAGTAAAGAACCATGGCCAGAAATGATCTTATTTTATTTGGCGAAGGTGTGGAGCTATTCTCTTTCATGAGGTATTTCTTCTGAAAGGCAGAAATGACTGTCACCTTGTCTTCATCCACAGAAACTCCAGAACTGCTGATCACATGGCCCAGAAATTTGATGGAGCGCCTGAGAAAGTGATACTATTTTGGAGCCAACCTCAGATTACTAGCTCTCAAACTAGAAAACACCACTTCCAAGCGTTCCAAGGCCTACTTTTCAGAACGAGCAAAAAACAGTAAATCATTGAGATAGCAAAGGAGGCTGGAAAAGTTGAGATCTCCAAATATGCTGAGCATCATGCGCATAAAGGACGCCGGACTGTTACACAGGCCCTGGGGAAGGCGGTTATATTCATACAAGCCCATGGGCATTGTGAACGCTGTGAAATGCTGATCAGATGCATCGAGTGGGATGTTGTAAAATCCCGATGTTAAATCCATAGAGCTGAAAAGAAGATTGCCACCAAGAGCAATCTTGTTCTTCTGTCCAGGTACTAGTAAAGTAGGCACGATGAACTGAAACCCATAAACTTAGACTTCTAGGTCATATGTGCACTTAGGCTGAATAGTAAGACCACCACAGCCAACCAGGACCATGTTACCAGGAATCACCGAGGGTTGTGGGAGAGCTCCATCGGCACGCAACTTGGATTCACTTTCCGTACTCAGGGTGCAAGACATACTGCCTGAATCAAGCAAACCATTTAGTACGGACTGGCCACCAACAGTCACAAGAGCATAAAACAGCACTGTTTTATCAGGTGGCAACAACTTGCAACTATTTACAAAAATTTCTTGTGGGTCTGACTCATTTAGGGGAAGTTCACTACCGCCCATGCTAACCCCCTCCACACATGGGCTCTTTAGTTTAACTGAATGGTAGGAGAAAGTGGTTCAAGGCCTGCCACCTCGGGACAATTACTCTTAAAGTGTCCAGGTATGAGGCAGTTATGACAAAGCCTCTGGCGCATGCAGTGAGTATACGTGGTGTGCTCTTTGGACCGACACACCCTACATGCTGAACTCACACTGGACTTGGGATCTAAAGTTCTGATGGTACAACCAGGATTAGACAAGGACAGTGAGGCAGTGCATAGCGATAAAACTTTATCCATCATGCCAACCAACTGCTGCATACTAGCATTTGGAGTAAAAGGAGACGCGTTGGGGTTGAGCTGACCATTTGAACATGGTGACTGACCTGATGAGAGTTCGGGCTGTCTGGGAGAACTAGGTAGAGGATCGTCACTAACCGTCACAGTGTTCTGATGGCAAGCGGACACCGGTAAGTAGCATGAATTTCTAGCAGAAGCTCTTTTCAGGTTCCTGCGGTGACAATCCAGACGCTCCTGAAACTCGGCAGCACTCCACTGTTCAGCAGCCTTGAACTGAAAAGACAAAGCAAGGCCAGGGTCTGGACAGTGAGAGACAAAAATCATAATAGCTTCAGCCGCAGGGTCTTCAACACAGTTATTGCGCCTACGCAAACACTCATCAGCCACATCAATTGCTTTATTCAATAATATCCAATAGTCCATTGGACTCTCATCCACCTTAGGGAGAGTTTTGTAAAAGTCAGCCATAGGCATGTTCGAATACGTCAACTCACTGAAATTTCATTTCAGAAAGTCAAACACTGTGCTAGGAAGCACTGTAGCAGACGGCCCTGGGAAACTGTGCAAGGACACTTTGACTACATCCCTCGATTTCCCCGCTAATCTGCTCAAGATGAAATCAGAGGCTTCAGTGTCATCAGTGCATTTCTTACTGTTAAAATAACTGTACATAATGTCTTCCCATTCGTGCACAGTAAATTAATCACTTTGATCACCTCTTAAGAAAGACGAGGTGTAACGTCATGTTGGACAATACTTTCAAATTAGAAGAATCAACACATTCACTTGAATGCTGCACAACTGACATAGACTGCATTTGGCTGGGGTGTTGTGCTAAATTAAGACTGGCTGAAATGCTCTGGCCAATTTTCTGTGCCAAATCAGAAATAATACACCCTAAAGACTCAGGAGTAATAACATGATCAGCATTTGGGCGTGGAAAAGGGGTAGAACAAGCAGCTGGGCTCCCTGAGGTACCAATAGCTGAATCAGACATGTGTACATGGTCAGTTTCCGCATTAAACTGCTCCGAAGAAAATCCCTCTCATTTTCCACATCTTTGCATTTTTCTTCTAGGAATTTAACTTTAGACTTCTAAAATGAGTTTTCTTCTTTGAGTTTATTGATGGTCACCTGTTGGGTTGGTGCTTGTGCTAGAATATAAAACAAACAATCTATCAAACATAATTTAGAATTTGTTTCCACATGAAACACACCAGGGGCGGATCTACCGGGGTGGCACGGGGTGGCAACTGCCACCCTAAGAAAAAACTGTGCCACAGGGGCGTAGCCATCATTTCAGAAGTGAGGGGGACAGAAATGTTATATACATATCTATATAATCTATATAACCTACCAGTCAACAGTTTTTGAACAGTAAATTTTTTAATGTTTTATAAAGAAGTCTCTTCTGCTCACCAAGCCTGCATTTATTTGATCCAAAGTACAGCAAAAGCAGTAATGTTGTGAATTTTTTTTACTATTTAAAATAACTGCTTTCTATTTGAATATATTTTAAAATGATAGCTGTGATCAAAGCTGAATTTTCAGCATCATTACTCCAGTCTTCAGTGTCACATCCTTCAGAAATCATTCTAATATGCTGATTTGCTGCTCAATAAACCTTTTTTAATTATTATTATTATTATCAATATTTAAAACAGTTGAGTACATCTTTTCAGGATTATTTGATAAATAGAAGGATCACTTGCCCGAAAAAGTGCGGGGGACGAATTTATGTGAGTGGGGGTGGACACGTCCCCCGCGTAATCTACGCCCCTGCTGTGCCACCCCATCTGCCACCCCAGAATTATCACAGAATAAAATATAAATGTAAGCAATGTTTCATGTGCTACTTTTCAGCCGCAGAATATAAAACAAACAATCTATCAAACATAATTTAGAATTTGTTTCCACATGAAACACACCAGGGGCGGATCTACCGGGGTGGCACGGGGTGGCAACTGCCACCCTAAGAAAAAACTGTGCCACAGGGGCGTAGCCATCATTTCAGAAGTGAGGGGGACAGAAATGTTATATACATATCTATATAATCTATATAACCTACCAGTCAACAGTTTTTGAACAGTAAATTTTTTAATGTTTTATAAAGAAGTCTCTTCTGCTCACCAAGCCTGCGTAGTCGGCTTCATTACCAAATGACTCTTATGAACCACATCTTTTTGAGTCAAAACCACAAAGCGCGGCCCAGTTCACTAACAAATTGTTTTTACATTTGTTCGTGAATGAGATAATTACTGCTTTTCAGGTTACTCAGAAGTCCTCTGAGAAATCTAATCCCGTCCGGATATGTCTGAGATTCATCGCTTAAGTC
>NW_015555862.1:168169-171408 GCF_001515605.1 Sinocyclocheilus anshuiensis
TGATTTGCTGCTCAATAAACCTTTTTTAATTATTATTATTATTATCAATATTTAAAACAGTTGAGTACATCTTTTCAGGATTATTTGATAAATAGAAGGATCCAAAGATCAGCATTTATGTGAAATAAAAAGCTTTTGTAACATTATACACTATAACATTCAAAAGCTTAGAGTCAGTATAATTTTTTTTTTTGGAAAAGAAATTATAAAAATGAACACTTTTATTAGCAAGGATGCTTTACATTGATCAAAAGTGATGATAACGACATTTATAATGTTACAAAATATTTCTATTTCAAATAAATGCGGTTCTTCTGAACTTTCTATTCATCAAAGAAACCTGAAAAAATTCTACTCAGCTGTTTTCAACATCATAATAAAACATGTTTTTTGAGCAGCAAATCAGAATATCAGAATGATTTCTGAAGGATCCAGCAGATTGCCTCTTGACAACATGTCGAAAATTTTTGGGCTGCTTCTGAAAGTGAGGCGGACAGAAAAGTCAAATTTATTATGCCAGCGGATGCCAAATAAATGCCAAAAATCCGGGTGAATAGGCATCACTTTAAAGGCAGAGGTGATGTCGACTTTGGCCAGCCAAGCACTGCGACCCGCGTTTTTGATCAGGGTAATGGCTTGGTCAATGTCATGGTAATGGTGAGAAAATTCTTCGAGCAGAATGAGGCTGTTAACGCTTGGGAACGGGGAATTATGTGGAGATGAGAGATCGATTATGAGGCGTTTTTTACCTGAGAATTTCCTGGTAGCTACACCGATGGGGCTAACACGGGAAACATTAAAGGGAGGGACGGAAAAGGGGCCGATCATGAAGTTTGCGTCTGTTTCTTTTTTAATTAGGAGATCGACTGTTTCGGGTTCAGCGAGAGCGGACTGGAGATTGGGGCAGATGAGGCTTAGGGAGGGGAGTTTTCCGACACCGGGGTGAAAGCCATGAGAGAGACCCGATAGTAGATAATCCGTAAAAAATGGGTCAGGGTGATGAAGATAAGGCAGAATAGTTTCTATAATGTAATAAATGCTATATCAATTAGCACTGCATGGTTCACATACTTTATTTATTACCTGGAGATGACTTGACAAATAAACACAAATAAACATATATTGTCGCAATCGTATGTTTATTGTCTTCATGTTTCCAAACATTACTGTTTTTCTGTGAAAAGAACTGTTTTCATACAGCGATAGCTAGACGCTTTTGTCCATATTAGGAATTTCCTCGTACAACTTTCTGCGCGAGAGAGCCCTCCGGCTTCGAGTATGAATGAAACATACACTGCACGGAGTGTTAGCGCTCCGCGATGTTCATCTCGCCTTATTCAGGGTCCGAATAAAGGGGGAATAGATGGGTTGATTAGAGGGCATGTAATGGTCGAGTGGGCGACGGATCGGCAGACCGCGCAAGATATGTCGCGGCAGCCTAAAAAGACTCTGTTATGGAGTTCGGTGTCCAAGGCCCCCCAGTAAGGACATTGGTTCCACTGGGCCACTCGGATGGCGCATTTAGCTGCAAATAATTTGTGGTAAGTGTAAAAGTGAGAACTGCCGTATGATAACGCGAGTTCGGCGACTATCGCAAGATAATCGATCTTCAGGACGTCACAAACCCCACCCCCTTCCCATGGCCTACAGCTACAGCAGCTGAAGCAAACGTGAGGCTGCCTCCATTTGTAACACAGGCCACGATCTCTTCCGCTCCCTCATGCTACTAATAACCATTTTTCTGTTCAGTGGCCTCCAGCTCCCGTAGCAGATGCTAGCATGATAACACCTCCGCTAGTGGCGCAGACCCATCCACAGCCCTTTCCTTACCCCACTCCTAACCCCTCCCCTCCCCTACCCATGGCCTGCAGCCCCACCGTCCAACCCTAGCGTGAGGCTGCCTCCGCTAATGGCGCAGGCCCCGACGCCCGCCATTCCCCCTCTCTTCCCCTCCCGCTCCCAGAGCCGTCCCAAGTGTGAGCATGCCTCCGCTAATGGCACAGGCCCCGACGCCCACCATTTCTCCTTTCTTTCCCCCTCTTTCTTCCGCTCCCGGAGCCATCCCAAGCGTGAGCATGACTCCGCTAATGGCGCAGGCCCCGACGCCCGCTATTCCCCCTCTCTTTCCCCCTCTTTCTTCCGCTCCTGGAGCCGCCCCAAGCGTGAGCATGCCTCTGCTAATGGCGCAGGCCCCGACACCTGCCATTCCCCCTCTCTTTCCCCCTCTTTCTTCAGCTATCGCTCCCAGAGCCGTCCCAAGCGTGAGCACGCCTCCACAAGCGGTTCCGGCAGCTATATTTCCTCCTCCCCCTCGCATGCTCGCCCTTCCTTCTCTCTATCTTCACTGCCGCAGCAGTGTCCTCTCCCGCAGGAGCCTTTTCTGCATTTCTCTACTGCCACAGCAGTATCCGCTCCCGCAGGAGCCTTTTCTGTATTTCTCTACTGCCGCAGCAATGTCTGCTCACGTGAACACTCTCGCCTTGGAACAAACCCCCATAGCCAGCAACATCAGGACACAGATTTTGTCAGAATCCTTCAGAAGCCAGAGGCCTTCAAGACCTACGTAGCCAGCAACATCAGGACACAGATTTTGTCAGAAGCCTTCAGAAGTCAGAGGCCTTCAAGACCTACGTGTGGTCAGACAGCTTCCATATCAAAGAAGCTCACCCAACCCTCATCAGCCGACCCCTTTAATGCCAGTCCATCCCTGTTCACTCGAACTCCTGACCCACCAGAGCTAACCCCCTTTAACATCACCTAATCCATCTATTAACGGCCCATCCCCACTCCAGCCATCCCAACAGCACCCCGCTCCCGCAGGAACCTTACCTAATCTCCGCAGCAGTCCCCACTCCCGCAGGAGCCTTTATCTGTATTTCCCCACTGCCGCAGCAGTGTCTGCTCCCGCAGGAGCCTTTATCTGTATTTCTCCACTGCCGCAGCAGTGTCTGGTCCCACAGGAGCCTTTTCTGTATTTCTCTACTGCCGCAGCAGTGTCCGCTCCCGCAGGAGCCTTTTCTGTATTTCTCTACTGCCGCAGCAATGTCTGCTCACGCAAGAGCCTTTATCTCTCTCTCCCACTGCTGCAGCAGTGCCCACTTCCGCAGAAGCCACACTCTCTTTTTTAATTTTTTCAGACGCCGCAGCAGTTCCCGCTCCTGCAGGAGCCTTTGTCTGTATTTTACACTGCCGCAGCAGTGCTCGCTTCCGCAGAAGCCATTTTCTCTTTTCAGATGCCG
>NW_015555862.1:171666-173614 GCF_001515605.1 Sinocyclocheilus anshuiensis
GCTTCCGCGGAAGCCATTTTCTCTTTTCAGATGCCGTAGCAGTTCCCACTCCCACAGGAGTTTTTATTTTCAGATGCCGCAGCAGTACCCGCTTCCGCAGAAGCCTCTAGTTCGCTCTTCTAAAGCCTCAGAAGTGCCGCTACTAAAAGCGAGGTCCAGCACCCCACCAATCTTAAGCTTTGCAAATTTTAGGGGGTTATCAATGCTCCTCTCTGGCTGCTGTCCCATACTAAATTGCATCTTTGGGGGAGCGCTTTGGGTCCGGGCTAAAAAACAGAGCTCGGACCCCTCTCCCCGGACAGGGGGAGTACCCCGGGCTCGAGAGTGATTACTGAGCTCTGAGCCCTCTCCCCGGACAGCACGCCAAATACGCATAACCTTTACTCTGTTCATTATATGTAAGTTATGTGAAGGAGAAACTGGCGGCGTTGGAAAAAGAGGTTGTGGAGTGTTTTAGGAGGAGAGATAAACAGTTGGCGAAACAAATGAAGGACAAAAAGAAACTTCCAGAACCCACTGTTTCCCCTCACACCGAAACCGCCAACACTGCGCCTGCCATCAGCAGCTCCGCTTCACCTCCACTTTACTGTTCCACCATCTCAGCAACTTCACTGACCGACAACAGAGCGAAGGACGAAACCACCTTCACTGAGACATCAGCAGGGCCTGATGTCACCACCATCTTTTCCGTTCTTCCCTTCTCCAGTTAGGAAGTCATCAGCGCACAACAGAATTCCATCACACTTCCCATCTCCCCTTCCACACACCAGACTAACCGGACCAGCATGATTATCCACCAGGGATTGCTGTATCGGAGGTTCGAGAGCAAGGACGGCAAGCACAGAATGCAGCTCGTCATTCCAAAGGCCTTGATCCCACAAACGCTACAGAGACTCCACAGCAGGACAACGGAGCGACATCACGGACGGCTGAAAACGCTCCTCCGCATCCTGGAGGTCACCTGGTGGCCTACGGTCTGCAAGAATGTCTGGCAGTATGTGGGGGGATGTGGAACATGCAACGTCACCGACCAAAGCAAGGATTCATCACTTCAACCAGCTTCATCACCAACTGTCAAGCCAGGAAGGAGGAATCGACGGAGGGAGCAGCGGGCCAGCCATGCTGGGTATAGAAAGTACCAGGGAGGAACCGCGCCACCTACCCAGGGTTACCCAGGCTGGTACCGACTGTCACCTCTCTGCAACGTTTCCCCAGCTCCTTCAAGCAAACTAGGGCCCGCCTGGGACTGCCTGGTTTTAGCTAATTTATTTCAAAGACATTTTAAGCCACACTGGAAAGAGGGTATACATTTTATGGACAATGGGTGACAGAACTCCTAAAGGTCTAATTTCTTCCCTGAGGTGCCGTAGGCAAAGGGGGGAGACTATGTGACACTGTCACACAAGGGACATGTTTTAACCGCTCTATTTATTACAGTGATTTTGTGTATTTATAGAGTTTTAATTGGTTTACATGTTCTTAAGTCCATTTTATGACTCTTATCCGTTTTAGTGGGTGTGTATGTCTTTAAGAACTGTATGGTTGGCCTTTCAGGTGATTAGTCACCTGGCAGGAAGCAGGAACCCCATAAAAAGAGCAGCTTGGCAAACATACCGGGAGGCCATTCACAGCTTCCACTCACACCCGGACGGTGGAGTTTCTATTTCATTGGACTTAACTTTCCGGATCACTTGCAGCAACTTGGATTGTATATACACAGGTGGACACTCACATTGGGACTTTTTTCTAAAAATATTACCAAGGGGCAAAATGTATATTGAAAATAGCAGAGGCCCTAGGACAGATCCTTGTGACACTCCATATTTTACTGGTGATAATTGAGATGACTCCCCATTTAAATGAACAAGGTGGTAGCGATTGGACAGGTAGGATCTAAACCATCTTAAAGCCTGCCCTTGAATACCTGTATAGTTTTGTAATCGATCTA
>NW_015555862.1:173831-174823 GCF_001515605.1 Sinocyclocheilus anshuiensis
TGGCAGCTTTTAGAGCCTGTCTATAGCTGGACATACTGTTTTTCCACACAATTCTAAAAACTTTCAAGTTAGTTTTTCTCCATTTGAGCTCAAGACTACGGGTTTCTTTCTTGAGAGAATGGGTATTACTGTTGTACCATGGCGCAGTACGTTTTTCTCTAACCTTTTTCAGTTTGATGGGCTTTCCGGATCACTTGCAGCAACTTGGATTGCATATACACAGGTGGACACTCACATTGGGACTCAATGACTGGGATTCTTGGACTGTTTTTAGGGTATGGACAAAATAACTGTATTCTTTTAACAGAATGAGTTTACCTGGTTTTATAGTGTTGTTTTAAAGTCTTTTAATGTGAACCTGTAAATACACCCGCAGTACGTTTTTCTCTAACCTTTTTCAGTTTGATTGGGCAACAGCTTCTAATGTATTAGAGAAAATAGTGCCCCTGTTGCTTGTCATTTTGTCTAGTTCATGTGTATTTATGGGTACAAAGAGCAGTTGAGATAAATCAGGCAGCTTATTTGTGAATCTGTCTTTGGTGGCTGGAACAATAGTTCTGCCCGGACGATAACGCGGAGCCATACAGTTAATATTAGTAACATCATCAATTTGAGGTACGATATCTATATCAGTAAGGTCAATTTGATGCGATAAAATTAAATCTAGCGTATGATTAAAACGATGAGTGGGCCCGGTGGCTTCGTGCTGAAGTGCTTGCTCTTAAAAACATTGTTCTAGAACTGGAAAATAATTTTAAAGACTCTGTCGAAAGTCATTTTAACCGTGAAGTGTGTTTTAGAGAGACTGTGGAGTTAAAATTCATTAAGGTGGAGGAGTATGTGAAGGAGAAACTGGCGGCGTTGGAAAAAGAGGTTGTGGAGTGTTTTAGGAGGAGAGATAAACAGTTGGCGAAACAAATGAACATTTAGTCATTTAGCAGAACTTACAAATCGACTTACAAATGAGGACAATAAAAGCAGTCAAAACTAAC
>NW_015555863.1:0-566 GCF_001515605.1 Sinocyclocheilus anshuiensis
TGTAAAACATGATATGTGGACAAAAATATATTTATAGTGATCACGCATTTGTTTCTCATTTTATGACTTCATTATTTCGTTATAATTAGTTAAGAGAATTCGTTCATTTGACTTAATTCGTTCCCGGTTTTATTTAACTGTGGCCACGTTGTATTTCGTTAACTCCTCTTTAATTAAAATGAGTTACGTTAACAGTTGTGGTGACATTGTAATTTACCTCATTTTAATTAAAACGAATTAATTTAGTGCAACACATTGTAATTTACCTAATTGTAATTAAAACGAATTCATTTAGTGCAACATGGCAACAATTTACTGAAACAATTTTATTTAACGTTAGAAGATTAATTAATATGAGTCAATTATATTTTCACTGCAATAATGTGCACATTATTGCCACGTGTATTTAACAAAACTAAACTTTGGAGTTTTATTTGTTCATTTGATTGTGATATATTTTAGGTCGTAGGCCTACATTTACAACGGACATTTATCAGTAGCCCCTGCAAGGCAACCCCACTGCGTCAGAACAGGTCGCCATGCACCACGGCTGACGAAGCCTCCAT
>NW_015555864.1:0-203 GCF_001515605.1 Sinocyclocheilus anshuiensis
GATAGCCGTTGTCCATGCTGGCAAATAATAATGGCCATTCGATGTTAATTATATCAATAATTTAAAAAGCACGGCCATTTAAAACCCGAGGGTCTACCATGTGCATAGTAAAGCGATCACTGCAGACAATCCTTTTGAGCAGGAATTAATGTAAACACAGATATCGGATACCAGTCATGTCTAAGGTGAATGTAAACAGACGA
>NW_015555864.1:286-837 GCF_001515605.1 Sinocyclocheilus anshuiensis
GCCCTGACTGTACAGGCTACTATACGGTTCCATTCAGAATCTAAAAAACACCTTCAGGCTTCAGCAGCGTCCATTATAAAACACTCGTGCTTTTAAGCCAAATACACGCTGAAAATAATAATTCTGGAGGTGACTCTAAGCCATCTCTAATGAAATCGGTCGGGTTTTCTCTGTAGCTGTTTTGAACTTATAGGCTACTGTTTGAAGGCATTCGTTTACTGGATCCTTGAACTGAAAAGTTTACCGGTTAAAAAAAAAATCTGATTGCAAAAACTTGCTTCTTTTCATTTTTAAGGTATTGTTTTCGTTATAGTGTACAGATTCAAATTAGGAGTCAATAATTAAATAATATTTTATCACTCTGCGCGCCTCCCTGACATGCACTGAAGCCCCAGACCGACTCTGCTTGCATTCACGTGATTTGTCGAGATGAGATGAGATGAGATGAGAGGCGGGCGGGCACAATCATCAATCAAATTCAAAGGGAAGCCGGCGCATTCTGACCACATCACTGTTTTTACTGGGTATGTTTAGAGAATATTTGCATTTAT
>NW_015555865.1:0-2024 GCF_001515605.1 Sinocyclocheilus anshuiensis
CTAGGATTGTATAGGAATTATATGTTTTGGAATGGTGTAATTTAATTTTATTTTTTTATTTATTTATTTTTTTTTCATTTATTTATTTTTTTTGTATGTTTGATCTGCTCTCCCGGTTGCCTAAGACAAATTTCTCCTAAGGGAGACAATAAAAGAGAAACTTAAACTTAAAGCTCATAAAACTGTAGTTTTATCATGGTTTGTTATAGTATCTTATCCTTTTATGGCCTGTTTGGGTGTCCATTCATATAATATAATGGATTGAATGTGTAGATTGTGTGTATGTTTGTGTTTTTTTTTTTTTTAAACATGCCTTGAAAAGAATTATGATCATAAAAAGTGTGGTAGACAGATGTGCTTGAGGAGAGCCAGCAGGGGCCTTGTGATTGACGGCCCTTCAGAGCGGTCTGGAGAAACTGTACTCGTCTTTAATTGAAAATTGAGACAGTGTTGAAATGAAAATATTGATTCATTCATGGGGCAGACATAGACCCTGCCTGCCTGGATTTGTGGGATACAGGTGGGAGATGGAGGAGGGGTGGAAAGAGGATTGTGAGGAGATTCTTGCATGAGGTTGAGTAGATTCTGACGGGAGTGGAGTAATTGAGAGAGAGTTCTGGATAACGTTCAGATGGGACTTAAAAGAACATTCTGAATGATATGAAATTAAATTAGAAAAATAAGGCATGCAATTGTTTTCCATGATCAGCTAATTGCTCTTTGAGTGTACGGAATGAGATGTTTTTGTTTGTGCCTCACATCCATCTTCGAGCGTGTGCTTTTGAACAGCCAGACAATATGATCTAAGTGACAGCAGCAACTCACGTGAAGTTCTTGGGTCTTCAGATATTTCACTGCTGTAATCATGCACTGCTGCCTAATTACATCTTATAATTGATTTCATTAAGTTTTTAATTGGATCTGAAGACAATCAGAAGAGGAGGCTCCTCTGAGGAGAAAAAGATGGTTAATAAAATGTGTTAAGCAGAAAACAGGTGAACAGATCTAACATTATGTCTGCAAACCAGTAAGCTGTTCTGCTCTAAAATCAATAGGACAGGAAGCAATTACAGCAGAGATCTAATGTAGCCATGAAGCAATGAGTCAATTAATGCTGGAGTTCACAGCCAATAAGAATGATGTTATTAGATGTGTAAGTATTTTGTTGAAGTTATTTTCAAAATAAAATCACGTGGAACATTATTTTTTCCTGACAGTATTTTCATAAAGTAATAAGCAATCCTCCTATTAATACTGCAACTCCTAAAAACATTCCTAATTTAGCTAACCATGCTCCCCATGCTCCTAACTTTAGATCAAACCAATCCCCCATTTTATTATCTGTCCCAGCGTTAGTTTTAAGTTCAATCCTTAGGTTTTTCAATTTGGTCTTTACTTCAGTGAATGCGTCTTCTGGAGCAGTATTATTTGGTATATAAGTACAGCATTGATCCCCAAACATAACACACACTCCCCCTTTCTCAGCTAACAAATAATCTAAAGCTATTCGATTTTGCCATGTCATTCTGCTCGTTGCATCCAATTGCTCTCCTAAAAGTGATAAGGCCTCATCAGTGTAATTAATAAATATTTGCTGATTGTAATATATGTATGTGACGAGAGGGGCGGGTGGAGGAAATGCTAATGCGCGACACCTGCGCCACTCACCGGTCTCGAGTCCCACGGAGGAGCTCCGGAAGGATAAAAGGAGGGGTGACGACAGTGTTGGACGAGAGAGGACCAGGCCTGGACTTTATTTTGTGTTTTGTGTGCGGCAGTCGTCCACAAGGGGCTGCCGCTATACTTTCATTTTGTGTTTGTTTATGTTATTAAAGTATTTAAATGTTCGCCGGTTCCCGCCTCCTTCTTCCCGAACTACAAACTTTGTTACATTGGTGCCGAAACCCGGGAAGAAGGAGGCGGGAACCGGTGAGTGGCCGGTGAGTGGCGCAGATGTGGTGCATTAGCATTTACTCCACCGGCCTCGCTCCGTTCCCACGGCTCTCGGCCCCGCCCCTCTCGTC
>NW_015555865.1:4570-6090 GCF_001515605.1 Sinocyclocheilus anshuiensis
AGGGATTGGTGTAGACTCAAGATCTGGCCGTAATCTGGTAAATGCCAATGAATCATTCACACAATCATGGGGCTTTCCTTCAAAAGCCAAAGGAATTAATTCAGCCGGATTAACTGTATTACATCGCTTAATAGTAACATCTGGATACGTGAGTAGCGACGAATAGGCTAGAATTCGGGCTTGAGTCAGAACAAATTTCCCTTGTTCTATTAACTCCACAATTTTGTGATGAGTATAAATAGTTACTGGGTACCCCATGGTTATGGTAGATGCTTTCTCATATGCATAGTATACTGCTGCAAGGCCTTGGTAACATGGTGGGTAAACTTGTGCTACATTGTCCAACTTTGTACTGTAGTAAGCTATAGGCTGTTTTTTCCTTCCACTACAAGTCTCTTGCATCAATACAGCTGATGCATAACCATCAACTTGCGACATACAGATGAAATTGTTTATTGTATTCAGGATTTCCAGGGGAAGGGGCCTTTTGTAGTTCTTTTTTTATAGTCTCAAATGCTAGTAATCTGTGTTCCATTTTAACGGATTACCTAAATGTTGCAGTCCTGCATGTTTCATGATTTCTCTTAATGGAGCTGTTTTTACTGCATAATCCTCTATCCAATCAGCACTAAAGCCGGTCATCCCTAGGAAAATCATCATCTGTCCTACTGTTTGAGGCAGTGGTGTTTTACTTATGCCTTCCAATTGAGCTGGAGCTATAGCTCGTGTGCCAACTGCAATAAATCATCCTAAGTATTCAACTTGAGGCTGGCAATATTGTATTTTGGTCTTGGATACTTTGTGACCTCCTTGTGCTAATTTCGTTAGGACCTTAATAGAATCTCTGTGGCATTGTTCTAGTGATGTAGAACAAATAATTAAATCATCTACATACTGTAAAAGAGTACTGTCTATCATAAGATCCTCTAAATCAGCTTTAAGTATTTGATTAAATAAATGTGGTGAATGTTTAACCCCTTGAGGAATTCTGGTGTAGATATACTGTTTACCCGCATATGTAAATGCAAATAAATATCTACTTTCCTCTGCTAATGGAACACTGAAGTAGGCCGAACAGAGATCAATTACTGTAAAGTATTTAGTACCAGGAGGGACATTCGTCAGTAACGTGTGCGGGTTTGGTACCTCAGCTGGCAAATCCTCTACTATATCATTGATTGCTCGTAGGTCATGAACAAGACGCCATCTGTTTTTGTCTGCTTTGATTACAGGCATAACTGGAGTGTTACAATAACTAGATGTTTCTATTAATACTCCTGCCTTTACTAAACCTTCAATAGTGTTTTTTATACCTGTGTGTTTTATATGCATCAGGACGCAAAGGGTATTGTGACTTTCTGGGGAGACGTGCATCTGGCTTAAGTTGTACTCTCACTGGGTTTGCTGATTTTATCAATCCTACATCTGAGTCATCTTGAGACCATAGTTCAGTTGGTACCTGATGCTCTGCTTCTTTAAATAGTTCAGTCTCAGTATTGTTTATCAATTCGGATGTTGTA
>NW_015555865.1:6108-10842 GCF_001515605.1 Sinocyclocheilus anshuiensis
TATGATGTTGTGTGAGATTATTTAAATTTTTTTGTCCTGCAGTTTCTTCCTGCCAATTTTTCTCAATTTTTTAATCTCTTTCAGGATCATATATCATTGTGCAATGAAATTCTGATTTTGGTAACTGTGTTTCTGGAATCGTTTCCAGACAAGATAGTGGCATAATTTGAATTCACACAAGTATAAACAGCACCTGTGTCTACCATTATTGGTGTTGTCTTTCGCTCTATTTCAATTTGCATAATAGGTTCATGGTCAGCTTTAGTTGTTAAAATTGGAAGCTGACTCTCCCCTGTAAGATTCTCTGGGCACCCCTAATATCCTTGATTTGGACCTCCCAAGGGTTTACTGGGCCCTGTAATGGACCCCGGGAGGGCTGCTGCCAACTCTCCCCCCTTCCACCCCTAGGTGGCTGTTGCCATGGATTGGTGGGACAGTCATTCTTATTATGCCCAGGTTGTCCGCATCCCCAGCACACTCCTGGAGGACCAGTATAAGGCTTGCCTCTTCCTCTCTGTCCTCTTTGTATTGGTTTTCTTTTCCATCCCATTGGCCCTGGTTGTTGAGTATAGACATTAATGATGGGTAAAGGGATCTGGTGTGCATTTGGATGGGCTGCTGCAGGGGGGCTTGGCTGATTAGGTGGTGGAGGAGCATTTACTGGCGACATCACTGTCATTTGTTCGGATTCGTCATTCTTTACTGAAGCTTGAATCTTTTTCTTATTCTTTTTTGTCAGTTCTTCAAGTTGTAACTGGGTTAATTTTCTCTGTAGCTCTTTCTCTTGGTTTTTGAACTTCTGTTCATTTTTTTTGTATTGCTCCACTGCATGAGACACATGGTCACAGAACTCTTTGTGTGTTTTAGAGTTTAAGCCGACCACGTCCTCCAGCCTGCGCTTTACAGCTTGTGGCATGGCATCTATCACAGCATTTCTAAACAATGTTGCCATTAATGGGTCTCCTTCTGGATTCCCTTCAGTTTCTTGCTTCCATCTTTTCTGCTGTTTCTGGACATATGTGGTTGGATTTTCTGTTTCCCCCAGCTGTTCTCCCTTTAATGATTTAGGGTCCAGTCTGATCGGGTACTCAGCATGCCACACTGCTGGACGGAATGCATCAAAAACAGTTCCATCCATATAGTGAGATTCCACAGCTCTGTCCAGATTGGATGCTTGAAGAATTTCTTCCATTTTTGCCCCTCCTATAATCTTTGCCAGCAGTGCTTTAATGTCCCCCACAGCTAAAAGTTTGCCCATAGTTTCTTCTTCAAACACCTTAATCCACTTCCCAGCCCCCTCATGGATGTCTGGGAGGCGAGTGACCAGCCCCTCAAGGTCCTGTGAGGCCCAGGGGACATACTGTCCCTGTGTACCCTTAATTAAAATTGGGAGATGTGCAGCCAGTGGTCTAAGTCTTCCTTTTTCTCTTCCCTGTCCCCATGTTCCTTTATCAAATGATGATTCCTCTCCTTCACTCACTTCCTCGTTGCTTTCTAATAGTTTACTTCTATCTCTCACCAGTTTATCTGCATCCTGTATACATTTTTCTGTTTCTTTAATTTTCCTTCCTATTTCTGCTTCCATAGCCTCTGCCTGTGTTTCAATCTCCTTATCTTATCTCCTCATCTGCTCTAACGTTTCCTCATTTCCTGTTTTTCCTTCATAGTTTGCTTTCATCATTTCTAATGCTATGCGTGCCTGTTTATAACAATCTAAAGGTAAATATCCCTCACTCTTTTTATTCGTTCCGCCTCTTTGGTCTTACATCTGGTTCTTTTTGTTTTTCTTACAATTCTACTTGTCCTTCCATTTGCATTTCTCCAGACACTTCTACAGTACCCTTAAGTATTGGGAACTGTCCCTCTGGGGGCAGATATGGGGGTGGTTTAGAAAACAACTCTTCTTTTTTCTTTGTCTCTTTGTCTGCCTCTTTTAGTATTTTTCTTGCCTGTTTTATACTTTTCAATTAGTCTTCTCCTTCCTTTTTGAACAAAGCTAACACTTCTTTCTCTTTTTCCTTTTTTGCTTCTCTCTTTTTACTATTGCCTTTAGTTTTAGGATTTTTTATTAGAGTTTACATTTCCTCGCACAATGCTACATCAGATGTCCCTTCCTTTGGCCATTTTGTCATCATTTTTTTAGTTCTCTGTTGCCATTTGTTTGAGAGCTTGTCTATCAGTTCTTTACACAATGGATATTTTAATCCTAATATTTCCACCGGAGTGGCTGACATAATTTTTCCTGTAATATGACAATCCTATATTTTAAGCTCAGTATATACTCCTATTTACGTCACAATATATGCATTCAAATATGCACAAAAATCTGCAAGGCAAAGATTTTGACAGTCTTTATTGAAATAATTTTTCTAAACACATTCACTCCTTCTAGTCCCTTTATTCACAGGGCTCATACATTCATGCTTTGTCCCTTTATTCATGCTTTGTCCCTTTATTTATAGGGCTCGTACATTCATTCATCCCTCTCAGGTGCGGCACTAGCTGCGTCCAACACTCTGCCAGGCCCCACTTAAGGGACGGTCCAGGAGGGGTGCGCAGCTTTTACCCACCCGATACGGAATTTATTGTTCTCATACAACCATAGTCATTCACACAGACACAGACACATACATTAAAACATACATTAAAACAGACTGCTCTACACTCGTCCTGAGTGACCTGTCAGTTTTACTCGCTCTTCCACTGATACACTTCCTCAACACAGTAAAAAAGCAGTACCCTGCAGGAATTTTTGCCTATCCATAGGACTTTGCGCGCTTCCTTATAATTTATCTGCTTAATGTTTATTGCTATCCTTCAAAAGCCCACTTAACAATAAACACAGGCCATTGCATGCAATTAGTTATTCTGGAATCAAAACCCTTTTTTTCTTTTTGTTCTTTAAATTTGGAGGAGCAAATTTCTAGTGTCCTTACCACCAAGGGCATACCGGGCGAACAACACTAAGTATATAAGCAAAATCTGCTTACCTTATTGTAGTGGCCACCGTGTTGTTCGTCAAGCCAGCCCAAAGTGGTCTTCCACCCCTGCTCCTTTCCAGCCCCAAGGAGTGGTGCGCAGCTTTTACCCACCCGATACGGAATTTATTGTTCTCATACAACCATAGTCATTCACACAGACACAGACACATATATTAAAACATACATTAAAACAGACTACTCTACATTCGTCCTGAGTGACCTGTCAGTTCTACTCGCTCTTCCACTGATACACTTCCTCAACACAGTAAAAAAGCAGTACCCTGCAGGAATTTTTGCCTATCCTTAGGACTTTGCGCGCTTCCTTATAATTTATCTGCTTAATGTTTATTGCTATCCTTCAAAGGCCCACTTAACAATAAACACAGACCATTGCAAAGCAAAATCTGCTTACCTTATTGTAGTGGCCACCGTGTTGTTCATCAAGCCAGCCCAAAGTGGTCTTCCACCCCTGCTCCTTTCCATCCCCACGTTGGGCACCAATTTGTGGTGGCTTCTGCCTCTGCTATAAAGAATCTTTCTCAGAGTCTTGGGGTTTTGATGCCAGAAGAGATTTTATTTTCAGAGACAATAAAACCTGAGAGAACTGCATGATTATAATAGTAGAATAATTTCATACATAAATGGCTATATTCACATTGTTTATACTTGAATCATTTATATTTTGATAGTTATCTGTTAGGCGCTTGATCTTTACTTTTTGTGATGATTTCGATTGATTTTTGCTTGGTGCAATGCCGAAAAGTTGCTGTGTGGCGTTCTGTACCTCTAATAAGTTAAAAAACCTCGATCTGAAGATGTATATGACGAATAAACAGACTTGACTACTGGAGGTAGCACTGAGCGGGTAGCACACACATTATCAGAACTCCGAAAGTAGTTATGGATATACAACGTATGAAACATATCAAACTTAATATTCATATTTATATGCACTCCAGATAGGCTACACTACTTACCTTGCAATCATCTGTCATTAGTCCCGTCCCCCTGCACCCGCAACCCAGTTCTGATGGGGCTTACGCCGCCCAAATGTGCACGCAAAGAAAGAAGGCGTGGTTTCAGGAACAGCAGTAGTGTTGATGCAGTGTGATTCAGTGCGAAAGCAAAAGCACTTTATTGGCCTTCCGGAAGTAGATGCAATTAGGAATCATTGGTTACGATTTATTTACAACAGAACAGCACAACCCCATTAAAATCACTGAAGCTGTTTATACTGTGAAATTAATATCTTATGTACATTCATACGCACATCTGCACTTTGTTGTTTCTGATGATAGAATTCACCAGATAATTTAGTCAGTGAGCAAGTGAACAAAAGACCAAAACACCGTTTCAGCGATGACTCATCTGCACGTCTCTGATTGGCCATTGCATTCATAAGCTCAACAGAATGGTGTGTGATTGGTTATAATGCAGCGCTGTACGAACGCAGATTTGAATTTAGCAGCTGATGCTGTAATGATCTAACACCGGTGTGATTGTATCAAATATGAAAAATATTATTCGGCTATTTTTATGGAAGAAAAAATAATGCCATATGTCTTTGAAACAAAAAAGCAGTTGAATAGCACTAACTGAAAAAATAATGCATTGCATTAACAGTGTTTCCAGGGCTTGCATTTTTAGGTCCTGAAATTTAAAGGGATAGTTCATCCAAAAATTTAAATTTGATGTTTATCTGCTTACCCCCTGGGCATCCAAGATGTAGGTGACTTTGTTTCTTCAGTAGAAC
>NW_015555865.1:10917-11229 GCF_001515605.1 Sinocyclocheilus anshuiensis
AAAAAAAAACATGCACAGACAAATCCAAATTAAACCCTGCGGCTCGTGACGACACATTGATGTCCTAAGACAGGAAACGATTGGTTTGTGCCAGAAACCGAACAGTATTTATATAATTTTTTACCTCTAATACACAACTATGTCCAACTGTCTTTGGGCGCGCGCAGGAATCCGGTGCGTGAGGTGTGTACGCGCTCTGGTGTAGTTTACGCAAGCGCCGGAAGTGATCTCTCGCGTGTATACGTCACTCATTGTTTACACAGTGCACAGTCATTGTAGGTACGACGGCTAATCAAAATGGTACTTACTTGC
>NW_015555865.1:14071-15341 GCF_001515605.1 Sinocyclocheilus anshuiensis
AAATGCCTATTTTGGTTTGATTGCTTGTGTCACATGAGAAAATAAATAATTTTGCCTTACTGATGCAGTAGCCTATTTAATGCGGGTGCGGTTCAGGTCGCGGTCTTTATGTCAAACGGGTCGGGTACAGAATTAAATTGGTGCTGGCTGCTGTCGGATAACGGGTCGGGTGTTCTGTTGTGTACTGCGGATGCAGGTTTACCTAACAGGACCCGTGCAGGACTCTGCTTTAAACTGCTTTGAGTCTCTCCGTCAGATAACCTCACGTGCGTGATGCGCCATTTACGGGTATTTCCCGGTATTTCCCTAAACCGACACACATCAATTTATTTAGATTTATTTTTTTTTTTCAGTTTACGAAAATGTTTTTTGAAATATCGAAATATCGGAAATGTGTTTAAAAATCATATCACCGTTATTGAAAAAAATCATATCGCGATAAATATTGATATTGAATTATTGTCCAGCCCTACCTGGGGGTAAGCAGATAAACATCAAATTTTCATTTTTGGATGAACTATCCCTTTAACATAGTTGTCTATTTAAGCTGTGAATATTTCAATTCAAAATATTTCACAAACATTTTCATAATTAAAAATTCAATAATTCATATTCACCTTCCAGAATTCACTTCCAAAATATTCAATCTGTTTAAAAATACGATGTATAATATTCGACAGGCAAATTTCGGTCAATTTTATTTCACTTTCCAAATACGCTTCCACAAATTCAGTGGTTAAAATTCGACAGAAAATTCAGCATTGCACATCCGGGAGCTGCAGGAATAGCAGTAGAGCACCGATGCATGATCTCCAGCTGCTGTCAGTCGCTCACCAGCAGGTGGCGCAAGCGGCTGTTGATGAAGACCAAAGCAACAGGTGGATTAAGTCATTCATTCACAAAAACTGATCTGCAGAAATGGAGCAAGCACTAAGTAGAAGTTTTGATTATCGGGGCCAGTATAAACATGTGGAAAAGCTGATTGTGTGTAAAGTTATGTTTAATTCAACATCTTCGCTGTCTCCCCTAGCCTACATGTAAGCAGCTTTCTCTACCACATAGGAGATTATAATGCTAACCCAACGCTGATGTACAGAACTAACATTACATCTGAGGAAGACATACTGCTTTCGATTGCTTAGTTTCCTTTACTTGTATCATGGCTTGTGTGATGCTGTGCTGTAATACTGGGGTTCCCCCTCACGTCACACTCCAGGATCTGTTTTTGTGAACTGCTGGTGAGCGACTGACGGCAGCTGGAGATCGTGCC
>NW_015555865.1:15353-19409 GCF_001515605.1 Sinocyclocheilus anshuiensis
AGGCCAACAATTCACTAAAAATGTTTTTTTTTATTGGTCTTATGAAGTATTCTAATTTGTTGAGATAGTGAATTGGTGGGTTTTTGTTAAATGTGAGCCAAAATCATCACAATTAAAAGAACCAAAGACTTAAACTACTTCAGTCTGTGTGCATTGAATTTATTTAATACACAAGTTTCACAATTTGAGTTGAATTACTGAAATAAATGAACTTTTCCACGACATTCTAATTTATTGAGATGCACCTGTAGTTGTTTATTTAAGCTGTGAATTTTTCAAATAAAAATATTTCACACATATTTTCATAATTAAACATTCAATAATTCATATTCACCTTCCAGAATTCACTTCCAAAATATTAAATCTGTTTAAAAACACAATGTATAATATTCGACAGGCAAATTTCGGTCCATTTTATTTCACTTTCCAAATTCGCTTCCACAAATTCAGTGGTTAAAATTCGACAGAAAATTCGGCATTGCACATCCGGGAGCTGCAGGAATAGCAGTAGAGCACCGATGCATGATCTCCAGATGCTGTCAGTCGCTCACTGGCAGGTGGCGCAAGCGGCTGTTGATGAAGACCAAAGCAACAAACAGGTGGATTAAGTCATTCATTCACAAAAACTGATTTGCAGAAATGGAGCAAGCGCTGAGTAGAAGTTTTGATTATGGTGGCCAGTATAAACATGTGGAAAAGCTGATTGTGTGTATGTTTAATTCAACATCTTCGCTATTTTCCATAGCCTGCATGTAAGCAGCTTTCTATTTCAAAAAGGAGATAACAATGCTGTTTTACTCGACGCTGAAGTACAGAACTAACATTACATCTGAGGAAGACATATATTGCTTTCGGTTGCTTAGTTTCCGTAACTTTGTATCATGGCTTGTGTGACGCTGTGCTGTAATACTGGGGTTCCCCCTCATACGTCACACTCCAGGATTGTAACGCGCTTCAGTGAACTAGGACCTCAGATCTCAGAAAATGGTTATGATTATGCAAACTACAGTATATACAGGCAAGCAAATGAGGTCAGAAGAACACAACGCGCTGCATTTTCTTTATAATTGCTTTCCCTTGCCACTGATATATAGAGTCAACAGCCCTACAAAGATATCAATACCACGATTAGTTTTAACAATATGCAACCACTTTATATTGACATAAAAATAGGAGTTCAAAACTGCCTGGGTGTATTGTTGATGCAAATATAAAGCGGAGAAAACATTGAAGCGCTATCGCACCAACGGGACCGTATGACAATTTCACCGACAGGGTTAAAACGTCCAATGTATTTTAATTAAAATGACTTTTAACATTTAAAATAACATACTGTCAAATTGTAAAGCTCGTATTGCTCATAGTGATTTGCCATAGGTGAAATTTTGCCAATATCTCCTTTCATATATGTACAGTACACTATTATTTACATATAAAAGATCCCTGGAAAGGGTTTTTTCATGTTCCAACATGTATGTACAAGTACGTTGCTAGATACAAGACTAACTTACTACAGGTTAGATTTAGCCAATATCTCCCTTACGGTATGTACAGTACACAAATATCTTTTTTAAAAACTACAGTAATTCACCAGAAGGTTTTTTTTTTCATGTTCCACAGGTTGTTGTACGTTGCTAGTTACAAGACTGACTTACTTCATGTGAAATTTTGCCAATATCTCCCTTACTGTATGTACCATTCACAATTATTTAAAACAAAAATAAAAAAAATCTATAAGACCCCAAAAGGGATGTTTCATGTTCCAAAGGTTGTAGTATAAAATATTGATGTACTTTATGTACAGTAAGGGAGGTATTAGCAAAATTTGACCTATTATGTCAGTCTAGTCACTAGGAATGTACTACAATCTTTGGAACATAAAAAAAAAACTTTATATGAATTACAGTAATTTCTTAAGAATAATTATATACTGTATATACATTGAGGAAGATATTGGCAAAATTTCAACTGTAGTAAGTCAGTCTGGTCACTAGTAACATACTAGTAACATACAACATTTGGAACACGAAAAACCCCATTTTGGTGAATTACTGTAATTTTTTTATTGAAAAATATTTGTGTAGGGTACATACTTAGGGAAAGGCTAGTTATTGGCAATATATATTTAATCAGTTTGAGTAAATTATTCAATATGCAACCACTTTATATTGACATAAAAATAGGAGTTCAAAACAGCATAGGTGTATTATTGCTGCCAATTTAAACCGAAGAAAGTATTGACGCGTTATCGCACACAAGGGACCGTCTGACAATTCCACCTACTGGGTTAAAACGTCCAATATATTTAAGTAAAATTACTTTTAACATTTAAAATAACACACTGTCAAATTGTAAAGCTCGTATTGCTGATAGTGATTTACTACAGGTGAGATTTTGCCAATATCTCCGTTCATATCTGTACAGTACACGATTATTTACATATAAAAGATCCCTGGAAAGGGTTTTTTCATGTTCCAACATGTATGTACAAGTACGTTGCTAGATACAAGACTAACTTACTACAGGTTAGATTTAGCCAATATCTCCCTTACGGTATGTACAGTACACAAATATCTTTTTAGAAAACTACAGTAAGTCACCAAAAGGGTTTTTTCCACTGGTTGTAGTACGTTGCTAGTTAAGACTGACTTCATGTGAAATTTTGCCAATATCTCCCTTACTGTATGCACCATTCACAATTATTTAAAACGAAAAAAAAAAATCTGTAGAACCCCAAAAGGGATTTTTCATGTTCCAAAGGTTGTAGTATAAAATATTGATGTACTTTATGTACAGTAAGGGCGGTATTAGCAAAATATCACCTATAGTAAGTCAGTCTAGTCACTAGGAATGTACTACAACCTTTGGAACATAAAAATAAAAACATTGTGTGAATTACAGTAATTTCTTAAGAATAATTATATACTGTATACAGTGAGGAAGATATTGGCAAAATTTCAACTGTAGTAAGTCAGTCTGGTCACTAGTAACATACAACATCTGGAACACGAAAACCCCCATTTTGGTTAATTACTGTAATTTTTTTCTTTAAAAATATTTGTGTAGTGTACATACTTGGGGAAAGTATTGTCTAAGGCGAGTTATTGGCAATATATATTTAGTCAGCTTGAGTAAATTATTCATTTACTGTAATCATTCATTTGAATAAATTATTGGACTTCGTTTTGTACTGTGAGGTAAATCTGCAGACGGTTCATAAAGCAGCCTAGGCGAATATGCAGCTAATATCAAACCTAAAACTACCGCTCTTGGTTTTCTGTGGGAGAAAAAAATGGTTTGGTGAAACTTTGTGGGTTGTGGACTCATATTCTGGGCTCATCTGCTTAAATGTACATAATATACAGTAATATATATTATTAATTACACTGTAAAAAATTGTGCCGTTAAATAACAGTAATTTACTGGCAGCAGGGTTGCCAGTAAAGTACTGTTAATTCACAGCTCTCAACCGTTAATTTACAACTCTTAATTTTTACAGTGTTTTACCGTAATTCTACCATGGAAATTAACTCCGCTCCCATTGCTTCAAACAGTTCGAGTTTAAAAACTAGCATTCATACGATGTTAGTACTGTGAACTTACTTCATTTGAGTCCACTGAGAAGGAATATGTCTTAGTATAAAACTACAAACACTTAATGTGTAATAGTAAAATAACTAAAAAACATGACTTTAACTCAAATCGTTGCAGTTCACTGTTAGTTATAGCACACATGTGTGAGATGAAGTAACTGAGATAATTACTGTATCAGCAACTGGACAGTTATTGCCCTTAAAGGGGTAATATGATGCGATTTCAATTTTTCCTTTCTCTTTGGAGTGTTACAAGCTCTTGGTGCATAAAGAAGATCTGTAAAGTTGCAAAGACTAAAGTCTCAAATCCAAAGAGATATTCTTTATAAAAGTTAAGAGTCAGCCACACCTACCTAAAACGGCTCGTTCTAACACGCCCCAACATACCTACGTCGCTCTGTGGGAAGATTTGCATAACGCCGCCCAAATGTTCATGCAAAGAAAGAAGGCGTAACTTTTATTC
>NW_015555865.1:20095-20335 GCF_001515605.1 Sinocyclocheilus anshuiensis
GGCGATTTGCAAAGATTCATTACAAAACATTATACTCACTTCTTCTGTAGATGAGGCTGGATCATGAATGATTCGTGCGAACATAGACGCATTCAGGCAGATCGGGCAGCATTCCCTTCAAAAACAAACGTAATCCACTGTGAGTTCAGAGGCTCAGATGTCGGGGGTAAATGACGTTGCTATGTTCATTATTACATCCAACAACAGAACACCTCAATCGCTTAGGAGTCATTCTTGTCT
>NW_015555865.1:20764-51190 GCF_001515605.1 Sinocyclocheilus anshuiensis
AACGATAATAAAAAAAAAACACTGGGTGGATTTTTATCATTATAGGGTTGTGTACACACGCTGCCAACACACATTTCAGTTCAAACAGCTTGTAAAACTGCATGTAGCATCCTATGACCCCTTTAATACAGTTCAGTTCAATATTTACTCTCCTTATCAGTTCATGACTTTGCATAACTTTTTTTCTATGAAAATTCACTTATATTTTAGTGAAATTAACTTGTTTTGTTTGGTAAATCTGACTGTTACTTTTTACAGTATATTGCTGTTTTTTCCTTGAATTAACGGCAACAAACTGTAGAAAAACAGTTATTTACTGGCAACCGTGCTGCCTGTAAATAACTGTTTTTTTTTACAGTTATGGTGACACACAAAACTACATTAAACTAACAGATCTCTCTTGTGCAAAAACACATTAATACAGTTCAGTTCAATATTTACTCTCCTTATCAGTTCATGACTTTGCATAACTTTTTTTCTATGGATGTTCACAAATATTTCAGTCAAATGAACTTTTTTCATTTGGTAAATCTGACTCTTCCATTTTACAGTATATTGCTGTTTTTTCCTTGACTTAACGGCAACAAACTGTAGAAAAACAGTTATTTATTGGCAACCGTGCTGCCAGTAAATAACAGTTTTTTTACAGCTTGTGGCCGTAAAATAATTACAGTTTATTACTGTTAAATTACATTTCATGCTGTTTTTTTTTCCACCTTACATCTTTAACCCTTTAAACCCCACAACAAAATCCTCAGTTTTAAATGAACACTTATAATGTGTCCACACTACAGAGTGAAGCAATGCTGAAGTTAATGAGATAATTCTGTGATTAATTAAGTGATGATTGAGCATTAGTGACGAACAGCTGCTGTTAACAAGCAGAATCACTGAATGAAAGAGAAGCACAAGAACTACAACTGACTTCAGCTATATGCCTTAGATTAAATCAACTGAAATAAAAGACATTAAATCTCTCAAGATCTGATTAAACAACTTCTAAAACAGCATCACCAGCTTCACATTACTAACCAGACTGATGCTATTTCTGTCAGATGTGTACAGAAGTGCTTATTGAAAATTAACAGAGGTTTAGATGTTGTTGTTTTCGGACACTACCATGAGGGAGATCAGTGTTTGCTTTAGCTGGGATCTTGAACCTTGGGTTTTTATCTGGTTGCTTTAACCATTGTGTTTTACAATGCATTTGTTGCGGTAAAAAAAAGAATCAAGGCATGATATGAAATGTTGTTGATTATGATTTGCAAATGATGTAACCATCTTTAAAAAGCAGGTTTGCTGGTTTTGTCCAGAGTCTCTGTTTGTACCAAAGTGATCTTACCGTAACATATTAGAGCAAAAGAACAAGCGGGCTATTATGAAAGATCACACACATCGCTCAAAAACAAAAAAAGCTCTAACATGCTATGAAACACACACATGAAGAATCAGCGTATGAATCTCAACAACGGTGACAAGCAAAAAATTAATAAACAGATCGACTCTGAACATCACAAAACACGCTGCCAAAACTCAACACAAAATTAAAAATAAAAGCACATAGTAAGAATTAAAGAAAATAAGTGGACAATTCAGCTGCATAATTTATTCATGCCGCAATGCATGCTGGGAGTCATGGATGAGTTTTGTCCTGTGCTTGTACCCAGCATGCATTGCAGCATGAAGCTTTTGATTGTCACCATTGTTGAGATTCATGTGCTGATTCTTGATGTCTCTGTGTGTCTAGAACATACCATAGTTTTAAAGGCTTTGAACATAAGAAGTTTTCTAACTCCATCATAGTTGTCTATCATCTCAACTTGCAGTGTCATAAAGCTATTGCAAATAACATGAAACAAGTGAAAACCCACACTATATTTTTAGAAATCAGCCACTGAATGAGATCAGTAAATCAGGCCACAAAATGATGATTACACCATATTCAATAATTAACCAGAACCATTTAGTCACAATTTTTCTACACTTTTCTTGCTATAACAAATGTGTTTTACAAACACATTTACAACAACCAGATAAACTAGCACTAAAAAATGAAGGGTCAAGAGCCCAACTAAATCAAACCCTGATCGCCATGATGGTGAGGTCAAACAAAATGTTTTCAATAAAACATCTAAACCTCTGTTAATTCTCAAATAATTTTTGTAGATATATGACAGAAATAAAGTCAAACTGTAATGCTGTTTGTGGAGTTGTTTGATCATGTTCTGCTGTTTTATTTCAGTTGATTTCATCTAAGGCCTGGCTCACACTACAGGAGTTTTAAAATCCTAACCGATTATTAAATCTGGTTGCAGCACACACATAAGGAGAATCTTTAAATCTTAAACATGCACACACTACAAGATTTGAACATCGTGGCACTACAAGATATCATTAAGATTATCATGCCGGAGGGATCGCCTCACGTGATCTCACGCAGCAGATCGTCATTGATATTTCAGTGATGTTTACATATGTTAGCTAGCATTAGCTGCTTTCTACACTCGTTCAAAACTGAGGCGATTTCACTCCAGTGCTTCGCTTTCTCCTTACAGTTGTGATACGTTTTCGACACATTATACAGACAGTCGTGTTACTATAAAACGTAAAGAAGCAGTTTCCTCCGTCTCCACTATCCAACGTGGCCGCCCGTACAGCAGTTGTTTTGTGGTCACGCATTGGCTATTGTGAGAGTACTGACATAATCATATAGCCGTCATCATCCTGATTTAAATCCTAAATATCAAACATGTTTGATATGATCGGGGTGGCCCCGATTTGTGTGCGAGCAGATCGGGAGGTGCAAGATTCGATCGGTGAACGCCTCACACTACCAGATAATCCGCGACGAACATCGGGACCGATCGAGGGGCTCGACAAGATTTTTGCTCTGATTCACAGGAGGGGGAAATCGGGGCTAAATCGGGCTAAAAATCCTATAGTGTGAGCCAGTCTGTGGCTGAAGTCAGTTGTAGTTTCATTTCTTGCTCTTTTCTTCAGTGAATCTGCTCGTTAACAGCAGCTGTTTATCATTGGCTGAATTCACTCATTAGCTTTCATTCTCTCTGTCAGGTGGACTATATTAGTAAACTCATTCACTATTCCCTACATGAGTTTATTAGTAAACTAATGTAGGGAATAGTGAATGAGGGTGTAGTGTGTGATTTGAAACACAGCCTCTGAGTGTCGACTCTGAACACTGTTACTTAACAGTACTGCAGAAGGCTACTTTCTCGAAAAAAACAAATATTACCCAGAATACACTGTTTTTTTTACGGGATTGTACGGTTGTAATGAAAAAAGAGGATGTTACTGGCAGAATATGGCCGTTTTTACAGCTATTGTTTACAGTGTAGGTGCCGAATTTAATCATTTATCACCGTCTTGAGGCAATAAACCACGTTAAGTGTTTTCTTTATGGGAAATGTTTAAAGGGGTCATATGATGCGATTTCAATTGTTCCTTTCTCTTTGGAGTGTTACAAGCTCTTGGTGCATAAAGAAGATCTGTAAAGTTGCAAAAACTGAAGTCTCAAATTCAAAGAGATATTCTTTATAAAAGTTAAGAGTCAGCCACACCTACCTAAAACGGCTCGTTCTATGGCCGTTTTTACAGCTATTGTTTACAGTGTAGGTGCCGAATTTAATCATTTATCACCGTCTTGAGGCAATAAACCACGTTAAGTGTTTTCTTTATGGGAAATGTTTAACGTGCAGTTTTGCGGGTTCTGTAATTTGCGTTCATATCCTCATCTGCCTGTTTGTAGTTTGCATCATCAGTAAGATCTGAGTTTGGTCTTTTAATAGCTGTCATTGCGTTAGTGCACTTACTGAGCCGCGTAATTAGTTTTCTTTAACAGATTTCTGAGGGAAACAGCGTGAAACCTTGCGCGTTCCTTCATATTCTACATCTGCTTAACTGTCGGTATAGTTCGCATCATCAATAAAACTTTTCTGAGATCTGAGGTCTTATAGTTCACTGAGGCGTGTTACGCGTCGTTGGGGAATCCTGGAGTGTGATATGAGGGGTAACCACAGTATTACAGCACTGCGTCACACAAGCCATGGTACAAGGAAACTAAGCAACCGAAAGCAGTATGTCTTCCCCAGATGTAGTTCTGTACATCAGAGTTGGGTAAAATAGCATTATAATCTCCTATGTGGTAGAGAAAGCTGCTTACATGTAGGCTACGGGAAACCAAGATGTTGAATTAAACATACACACGATCAGCTTTTCCACATTTTTATACTGGCCCCGATAATCAAAAATTCTACGTAGTGCTTGCTCCATTTCTGCAAATCTGTTTTTGTGAATGAATGACTTGATCCACCTGTTGCTTTGGTCTTTTGTGCCACCTGCTGGTGAGCGACTGACAGCAGCTGGAGATCATGCATCGGTGCTCTACTGCAATTCCTGCAGCTCCCGGATGTGCAATGCCGAATTTTCTGCTGAATTTTAACCACTGAATTTGTGGAAGCGAATTCGGAAAGTGAAATAAAATGGACCGAAATTTGCCTGTTGAATATTATACATCGTATTTTTATACAGATTGAATATTCAATCTGAATTATTTAATTTTTAATTATGAAAATGTGTGTGAAATATTTTGAATTGAAATATCACAGCTTAAATAGAAAAAAAAAATAGACAACTATGTTACATTTCAGGACCTGAAAATGCAAGCCCTGGAAATGCAAGGCATTAAAATGCAAGCACTGTTAATGCAATGCATTATTTTTTTCAGTTAGTGCTATTCAACTGCTTTTTTGTTTCAAAGACATGGCATTATTTTTCTTCCATATATTTTTTGTGTTTTGGAAGCTGAATTCAAAATCCACTTGGCTCAGAAATCTGAGGGGGCACGTGCCCCCTCACTTTGAATGGGCATGACGCCTCTGGTTGCAACATCGGTCTCCTCAACAACGCACTGTATAGCTGGCCAATCACAGCACACCTCGCTTTTTTAGAACGATGAGCTTTGTAAAAATCGACGTGTTTCAGAAAGGCGGGGCATTGAGGAGAAACAATAATGTACAGTATGTGGAAAATAATGTGTTTTTTTAACCTTAAACCGTATAAACACATTTCATTACACCAAATACACAAAATAATGTTCTTTTTAGCAGCATCATATTTAAGACTTTAAGACTTTTGCCTTTATTTATTTGTTGTCTATTCTAGTCTATTAAAGCAATAAGCCCCGTGAAGCTGTGGTTTACAGTGAATTTATAACAGCTAAGGGGTGTTGTTAGGCACGCCGCATGCCTAACAACGCCCCTTAGCTGTTATAAATTCACTGTAAACCACGGCTTCTTGGGGCTTATTGCTTTAATAGACTAGAATTCCTTTGTCTTTGATAGGCATAAAAAAATCTACAGTCTACAGAACAATAACAATAGAAAATGAGACATAGGCCTATCTGTTGTGTTCTCACACAAGTGCTGTTTGATAATGCATTGAGTTAGTGTTCAGTGATGCATGGAGTTTGATTGTGCTGAAGGCATTCTGTCATGCCTGACCAATGTATGTGTTCATTTACTGGAGTCTGGAACAGAGAGATTAAGTTTTTACTTAATACAGATACAATAAGTTGATGTTACTCGCTGTGTCGGTGTGATCCTTATCAAATTACACATTTGGCGACACATTTGTTTGAAGGCTTGGGCTGCCTTACTGCTTTTGCCCACCAACCTCTCCTGAACCCTGCCATTAAACCAGTCATCTAACACTCCAAACGCATTCCCTTGGCTCTCCGTGATGGTGTCTCAGCTGAGCTTATGCAGCTGCTGGACGTTGGCATTATTGAACCAGTAGATGCGTCGCCCTGGGTCTCGAACCTGGTGGTAGCTCAGAAGAAATCAGGGGCCCTACGGGTGTGTGTTGACCTGCGAGCGGTGAATAAGGCAGTGATCCCGGACAGGTTCCCTCTGCCAACCTCAGAAGAGCTCATTGTTCAGTTCCATGGCTCAACCATGTTCTCTAAACTGGATCTCAGACAGGGCTACCAACAAGTGCCTCTCCACCCCGACAGCAGAAACCTCACAGCCTTCGTGACCCATGCAGGTGTGTTTCGCTACACGCGTATGCCGTTCGGACTCAGCTCCACCCCAGCTGTTTCCAAAAAATCATGGTGTCGGTGTTGGCTGGTATACCGGGGGTGGCCATTTACCTGGATGATGTTGTTATCCATGGGCCCACCCCCGAGAGTCACGATGAATGCCTCAGCAGAGTCTTTGCAGCTCTAGCTGAACACAAACTAACCCTCAATGCTGAAAAATGTGTTTTCTCTGCACCGACCATTGAATATGTGGGTTTCCGGCTGTCGGCAGATGGCGTCACACCCCTTCAATCAAATGTAGATGCCATACTGGCAATTCCCAAACCCAGCTCATCTGCGCAGGTCGACTCCTTTTTGGGCATGATGGGCTACTACCTGAAGTTCTGCTACCACTGCCCCACTACGGCGACTGCTGCGTAAGGATGAGCCATGGGTGTGGTCACAGGCATGCTCTGATGCTGTGCATGTGCTCAAGGTGCAGCTCACCACAGCCCCAGTATTGGCTCACTTCGATATCTCCACCCCCACCTGGATGACCTGCGATGCATCGCTACAGCCATAGGAGCACTGCTGTCACAGACCCAGCAGGGCATTGAGAAGCCTATCGCCTTTGCGTCACGGGCCCTCAATCAAACAGAGCAGCGGTACTCAGTGGGGGAACGTGAAGCATTAGCCTGCATCTGGGCCTGCGAGAGGTGGCACTTGTATCTCTATGGCCGTGCTTTCACCCTAAGGACAGATCACCAGGCCCTGACTGCACTACTTTCCACATCTGGGACAGGCCACAGGCCACTGAGGCTACACCGCTGGTCCGACCGTCTTCGCCATTATAACTTTGACCTGAAGTTCACCCCGGGCAGAGACAATGATGACACTTAATTTCCAGCGATATCGTTGACTTGATTGCACAGATACTATTTAAACTGAACTGAGCTGGATGACGACATCACTGAATTCAATGATGAACTGCCTTTAACTGAAAAATGAGTGTTTACTAATGTCATTTTGCATTATTGACACACTATTTTCCTAATTAATGCTGTACAGTTGCTTTTACACAATGTGTATTGTTAAAAGCACTATATAAATAAAGGTGACTTGACTTGACTTGAATGGCTGGCCTCAGGAGGTACCAGAGGGACTGGCAGCATTTTCCAGAATAAAGCAGGAGCTGTCTGCTGGAACGACACCTGTGTGGCATGCACAGTCATCCCCAGCACCCTACGTGCACGTGTCTTGGCAATGGCTCACGAGGGCCACCTGGGTATTGTGAAGTTGAAGCAGCGCTGCAGAGACCGGGTTTGGTGGCCAGGGATAGATAAAGACATCGAGGCCCTGGTGAAAGACTGTGCTGCCTGTCTCTTGAGTGGTATACTTGTCACCAGGCCCCCCCACCTTTACAACCTTTTGCTTGGCCATCACAGCCCTGGGACCACCTGCAGCTGGACATATGTGGTGAGATACAGGGAGTTCTTCATCTCCAATGCTTCCTAGTGGTTGTCTATGACCTGCATTCGAAATGGCCTGAGCTCATTGCCACCGGCTCTGTGACCTCTCAGGTCATAATTAACTTCCTGGACTCTCTGTTTTCCCGCTGTGGCCTTCCAAACACTCACTACTGACAATGGCCCGCAGCTGAGTTCACAACATACCTCAAAAACAAAGGTATTCATCACATCTGCACGGCATACTTTCACCCCCAAGCTAATGGTGGCATCGAATGCTTCCATCAGTCACTGCATTCTCACGACCTTCTCACGGGCCATCCATCACACACTGCTGCACTACAGGACCACCCAACACTCTACGACGGGGGTCTTTCCAGCTTTCCTCATGCTTGGCCATGAGCTCCTTCCCCTCGACAGGCTCAGCCCTGCACTTCCTCAGGGACCACTACTGAGTGTCAGGGCCTCTGTCACCCGCCAGCAGAGGAGGATGAAGCAGAAATTCGATCTATCAGCACATGTTAAGGTCCCTGACATAAAGGCCGCAGATTGGGTCAGGGTTCGCAGGCCCCACAGAGACAATAAACTCACTTCATATTGTTCTGCCCCTCTCCAAGTTACTCATCAGCTGGGCCTAGCCACCTTCTTGCTCAGCGATGGCACATGGTGGCACGCAAGCCGTCTCCGCAAAGTGCCTCCCCCGGCACATACAAAAGGCGTCACACCTCAAGCCACACCCCCAGCTTGGCAGGACCCCCCAGCGCTTCTGCTGACACCTCAGATAGCTCCTGCACAGGCTCCAGACATGCCTATCAACCTGCCAGCTGAGATGTGTGCCTGCCCATCACAGGCTGCCCAGCCTCATTCCCGTGTTTCTCCACAGCCTGTCCACATTCGTTCTCGCCCAGGGCACTTACAGGATTTTGTGTCAACATTTAATGTTTGAAATCCTATAGGAGGGGGGGAAATGTTGTGTTCTCACACAAGTGTTGTTTGATAATGCATTGAGTTAGTGTTCAGTGATGCATCGAGTTTGATTGTGCTGAAAGCATTCTGTCATGCCTGTCCAGTGTATGTGTTCGTTTACTGGGGTCTGGAACAGAGAGGTTAAAGGGGTGGTTCACTGTTTTTTTTCTAGGCTTGATTGTGTTTATGGGGTGCAGTCTAACATGTGTTAATGCTTTGTTTTAAAAAAAACGCATTATATTTCACATAATTTACCTTTATTCCACACCTCTCTGTCCCTTCTCTCAGAAACACCCTGATCATTTCCTTCTTTTATGAAGCCCCTCCCTCAGAAATAGGCGATGGGCTCTGATTGGTTAGCTAGCCCAGTGTGTTGTGATTGGCTAAACCGCCTCTAGTGCGCATCTAAATGTCCCGCTCCTCACCTCAGCAGCAAAATATATACAGCTGAATACTTTCCGTACCCACTGTATATATAGATTTATTTCTGTAAATTATAATTTGATTTTTCCAAATAAAACAATGGTGAGGTTTAAAAAAAAAAGTTAACCACGAAATCATGCAGTGATTTGCAATGCAGTAATGCGATGATAGTCTTTTGTGGTATGACAGCATGCGTTCTAGTTTGCAAAATAGTGAGGGAAGAAATTAACCTTTTCAAAACGAATTGATTGAACCAATTGCTTCACAAAACGAATCACTGTTTCAAAGCTTTTGAAACAACACATGCTGGTGACGCCTGCTGGTCAAAACTTTGTAAATGCAACAAACTCTGGCCAAAACATGCATAAAACAGCTTTTACAAACCTTTTGCAAATGTTTTATTGGAAGTATAATATATTAAATTTAATTAACAAATCATGAAATACCATTACATATTAAGTGTCTGTATAGTATGTGTTCTTTTAATAATCTACAGGGCTTGTTTTGCTTGTTTTATATAGGGTTTGTCTAAACAGGCTAATAAGAGACAATGAACTACTCTTCCTTACACAAATGTCTCATTAAAAATGTCTACAAATTTACAAAACTGATCCAAGATCCAAGAAAAACCATAGTAGACACTGGTTTAATTGCTAAATGATTCATGACTTCAATGATTCATGGGTCCACAGAGCTCACAACCCCAACTGCTTTAACTACTTAAAACTTTCAGGCTAGGCTTTCTCAAGTTTGTCTTAAGTTATCTATTATAGAGATATTTTCTCAGTCACTTCATTCGTTCGTTTGTACACATACTATTATGTCTTCCACTAACACAATGACGACCACACATTCTTACATATCTTCCTATCGCTCTTCCACGATAAGCAACTGTGAATTTTCAGTTTGCATGTAATACATTTCTAGAGATAAATGATGGATGTATAAAGGGTTGTGACGTTGCTTCTTGTTCAAAAATGGTAGTGACAGTGCTGGGCAAACTCCATTCAAAATCTGTCTGGTTGATTATTTAATTACAATGACAGGCAGGCTATTTACTAACTTAGCAGACATCACAAACATTCCATGTCAGATATGTATGGAATATACAGTACATGCATCAGACAGATTTTGATAATTGAATGGATAATTTTGCATGTGATGGCTCACACAATGAAAGGATGTTTAGAAGTAGTGAAGAGTTTGACAGTTTCACTGAGAATCAGCTCATCAGTTTTGATCAACAAACCATGTGCATTTAGTTACTGTGCAAACTGTAGACAATTGTACTTACTCTTTTGCACATGTGCCAAAACATATAGGCCTATTTCTTTTTAGCTTGAATCAGTAAGAAACTCAAATCTGATGTAAACAAGAAACTAATTGTTCAGACATCTTTACTTTAACTTATCGTTAAAAAGCAGAAAACTAATTTTAGAATTGTGCCAAAGCAATTGAGAAAACTGTAATCCATACACCCTTGCTTGCAGCATTATGCAGCAAAGGGCTTGGCATTCAGTCTGGACTAAAAGACTTGTTAAGGAGCCTGGTCTGTTGTTGTATTGTTATGAGAATGGTTGCTGTTGTTGTTTTCTAAGCATTCAATAAATAAATAAATAAAAATGTATAAATAAATACATATAAATAAATAAATAAAACTGACCTAGAGAGAAAGAGAGTTTTCAAGTCTATCCACACTCCAGCGCGAGAGATGGCAATATGCACGCAAGGGGGTTTGCAAGCCGCATGCAGAAGAATGGTTGGTTTGTGAGCGTGCGCATGCGCACCTACTATACGGAAGTTTTGAACCTCAAGCTTTATAACTAGTACCTGGAGTTTACAGTGTATATTCACGCGATATTTCTGCTTTACTTAAGATCGACGTTGTTTGGTTTTACTGTTTTTTTTTTATAAAACCATAAATAAAATACGTTGATAGGCAAGAATAGGTCAAATGTGGGTCATTTTAGGTCGGCCATAAACCAACGAAAGCGTTGACAGCTTTTCCGTACACAACAGTGCGTCAGTCGTGCTGCCATGCCCTCCGCTGAAGCAGCGCCGAAGAAAAAACACGTTCGTTTCGCTAAGATGGAAGAGGGCATTGACCACGACGAGCAGGAAGAGGATACGCTTTTCGACAAACGTAAAGACGCGAAGAAGGGACTGAAAAGCGCTCTGAAGGGAGGCAAAGGGGTACTGAAGCCAGGGACTGATCAGGTTGATGTAGTTGGTAATACTGGGGCATGCGGGCGATGGCTAGTCAGCCTAGCGCTTTGCGCGTCTTTTCTCGGTCTGGTAGGTCTATGCATGTTCGGTTTTAATTGTTGTAACGTAAAACAGAAGACCTTCATATGAAAACCTAAAACCTGTGCTTTGCAGCCTTAAAATCCTATCCCTTGTTATTTCATCTATGTAGGTATTGTTCTGTGTCTGTATCAAAAAGGGACAACTGAAAATATGCTAAAAAAAAAAACATTGTTATGGTAACGTAATTTCCTGGTCGCCTTGCAGTATCCTCGTGAAACAGGATTATTTGCATAAGGGAAGATGTCAGACAAGTTAGTGGTGTAACAGGGCTGACAGGTTAATATTGGCCTGGGTACTATGAATTCAGGGTAATACTATGATATTTTGACATGATACTGCTTGGTTACAATATGCGCTATGGAGTATGTAACATAGTATGTGCAATGTACTTGATTACCGCGGTATTAGCATGGTACTATGCAGACAACACCATGCACACAGTAGGGTGGCTGATATTAGCTCAGGCTGAGTTTAGTTTAGTAATGCAGTACTACACATACCACAATGTCAAAGTGTGGGATTAGTAGAAAAATTGCAGAAATGTCTCTCCTGAAGATATAAAAACCTTAAAAGGTGCTATGGTAATTGAGTTTCTGGTTGTCAACAGGCGGTAATGTTCTCATACTGAATACATGGGGAGAACAAGCTGGACCTCACCTGCAGGCTCTGCACTTTAGCTTTGCTGCTGGAGCCTTTGCCGCAGTATCCTCGTGAAACAGGATTATTTGCATAAGGGAAGATGTCAGACAAGTTAGTGGTGTAACAGGGCTGACAGGTTAATATTGGCCTGGGTACTATGAATTCAGGGTAATACTATGATATTTTGACATGATACTGCTTGGTTACAATATGCGCTATGGAGTATGTAACATAGTATGTGCAATGTACTTGATTACCGCGGTATTAGCATGGTACTATGCAGACAACACCATGCACACAGTAGGGTGGCTGATATTAGCTCAGGCTGAGTTTAGTTTAGTAATGCAGTACTACACATACCACAATGTCAAAGTGTGGGATTAGTAGAAAAATTGCAGAAATGTCTCTCCTGAAGCTCATTATTTACCTTTAAATGTCAAGAACTAACTTCATAGATCTATTTATATCAATTGTAGGTCTAATCACCTCAGGAGTCATGATTTATGAACCGATTCTGTGCATTCGCTTAAAAGTACCTTTTATTTATTTTTTAAATACCATATTATTTATAATATTAAAGTATTTTTTGAAGTATCTTGGAGTACCATGCAAATGCTGTGGTATATAAATATAGAAGTACCATCTAATGTGAAGACTGTACCTCTGTTTTTTAATGTGCACCTGTTAGAATGTGCACATTTATCGTATATTTTTATATTTATGTATTTGTTTATATGGTATATTTTTAGGGAATGGCCATCTCTGTATTGGGCCCTACCTTTGAAGACCTGGCTGTCAATGTCAACAAGAACATCAGTACTTTATCCTATATATTTGTGGGTCGTTCATCTGGATATATTGGAGGTTCCCTGTTAGGAGGGATCCTGTTTGACTGTGTGAATCCCCATCTGCTTTTGGGTAAGGCCCATAGACTCCACAAAGAAAAGGACTTTGTGTTAATTGAAAGCCATTTAATATTTAACTTTTGTAAATAATTTACTTATGAAAGTGTGTTATAACTGATTATAGGAGTTGGTCAAAGAGTTAACCATATGGACTCATAATGCAAAGGTTGCAGGTTTGGAGAATCTGCAGTCCTTGCACTATCACCTGATTAAGCTGATTAACCTTTATTTTGGGGTAAACTATTTCTTTAGATGAATCAAAAAGTGAAAGAAAAAGCACAGAAAGGGCAAAATAAACAGAAGGCTACAGAAAATCAGATTAAATTGCCCAATAAAACATCCCTGTTACTCTTCTAGAAGCTATCTTGTATGAGTTTAGTGACTGTTATCAGAGGAGCCATGTCTCATGGTTTATGTTTTGTGTTAGGATCCCACAGATTTGTAGATTTATTTAGCTGTAATGTTTTAGAAACTTTAAAAGTCATTGCAGTTACAGGACATTTGTCAGTAGTACGTTGGGAGTATGTTGTCCCCTTTATTTTTTATTTGTGTGTTTATTTTTTTGGATACATGTGTGATATTATAAAGTATGATTAGTGATTCGTTACTCACAGTTGATTTATATCTGCAGGCTTCTCATTGTTAATCACAGCATTTGGGATGTCTGGTACTCCTTTCTGTAAAAAGGCTTGGCTGCTCACTGTTTTGATGTCCGGTGTGGGGGTGTCAATGGGAGTTTTAGATACAGGTAAGATAAGTGCCTGGTGTAGACAAGGTGTTGTAATTTAATTCCAGCATTAAGCAATTAACAGTATGAATTTTAGTAGCATTAAGCATTGTTAACGCTCACACACATATATATAAGGCGGTAATGTTCTCATACTGAATACATGGGGAGAACAAGCTGGACCTCACCTGCAGGCTCTGCACTTTAGCTTTGCTGCTGGAGCCTTTGCCTCTCCAATCATAGCCAAGCTGCTCTTTGGCCACAGTTCCGACAATGTCTCCACTTACACGTCTGGCCATGCCTCCAAGACCTTCAATGCCATCTTGCCAGCTTCCCATCTAAAGAGCACCACTCTGGATGGCCCACATGGATGTTCCATGTGGGCCTACATCGTGATTGGTGCTGTTGTTTTATTGGTGTCGCTCATCTTTTTTTTCCTGTACTTCTGCAGTTCCCCCAATTCGAATAGGGCAAAAACACCTTCAGGAAAGCAGCTGTTCTCCAAACACCATAACATACTTGTACTCCTGCTGTCCTTGTTCTTTTTTTTCTATGTTGGAAGTGAGGTGGCGTACGGTTCCTTTATATTTACCTATGGCAAGGACTATGTCAAAATGAACCCGGTTCAGGCAGCAGGACTGAATTCACTCTTCTGGGGAACGTTCGCGGCTGGTCGTGGTCTAGCCATATTCTTTGCAGCTTGTCTTCGCCCAGGCACCCTGATCCTACTGAGTCTAGTGGGCACCACAGTTTCCGCGCTCCTGCTTTGTCTTTTTAGCCGAAATACCCCTATGCTCTGGGCGTGCACTGCTATATATGGTGTCTCTATGTCTACCACGTTTCCTAGTGGAATTTCATGGGTTGAGCAGTACACGACTGTGACAGGGAGGTCAGCTGCGGTGTTTGTGGTGGGTGCAGCTCTTGGAGAAATGGTTCTGCCAGCTCTCTTGGGCTTCTTACTGGGGCAGGTGCAGAATCAGCCATTGCTGATGTACCTGGCACTTGGCACATCCACCTTCACTTCTATCTTGTTCCCTGTCTTGTACAAATTAGCATCACCAGGAGGGGACGCCACCTTGCGGAAAACACCAGGGAAACGCACCCAGGATGCTGATAGTGAGTACCGGCAAGCACTGCTGGACAATGCGGAGGAAGAAGAGGAGCAGGAAAATGAAAGTGAAGCTGACCATTGGAATGATGCCGACTTTGAGGTGATCGAGATGGACGATGCCAGCCTATTGAGCTCTCCTTCTAAAGCCTCAGTGCCACCTGATGTTGCAGCCAGTGCACTTGCTGCCCAATCAGTGACCGCCCCATTGCCAGCACCCTCAAGAGACCCCACAACCCTGGCCTCTCTGTCTCACACACTGCCCTTTTCCACAGACTCTCCCAGACGCAAACTGTTAATGTCCCTCAACAGGGAGAAGAAAGACTAATATGTTGCACTTCATCAAAGAAGTCTCAGACTTTTTGCTCTTAGCCAGGAACTGAGAAGTGGCTGCTTTTTTTTTTTTCTTGGGTGAAAAGATCACACTAAGCCAGTTGATTTGGTACTTTCTAAATGCCAACTGCATGTTTGACGTTCATAACATAAAGCAACATAACCCACACCAAGCCTGTTCCTGCTCACCACTTGTACAGGATTATCCTAAAGAAGTGTAATTAGCATATTGTACATTTTACTGAGAATTGTCCTGTTATTATAGATCAGCCTAATTATTGGACACAAATGTATATTAGGATGTCGGACTATATCTCTTCTCTCATTTGTTATTGTTGATTAATTGACCATGAATTAAAGTATTTTGTACAATGGTAACCAGCACAATTAGTCCACTAGTCTGTGAAATTAAGACAAGCATTTTTTGTATTGTATGGTCAGAATGAATGTATAAAGTTATATTAATATTTTGATGATGAAGTCTTTGTTGAAAGTCCTTACCTTTTATGCTTACAAAATATTTATTTTCATTTTTCAAATCATACTTGATTGTTAATTAATAAATATTAACACTAAACAACATTGACATCAAGGTTCAAATTTTGTGATTTCCCCCCCCTCAAAGTCTTATACTAACCAGATGTGACTTGTGTGTAAATTGGTTTTGTCCTGACAAGCCTCAAGTGACAGTCGTTTCCATTGCTCACATCGGGTAGCCCTGTTTATCATGACTTGATCTTATTTGTTTGAGGTCTCACTCAACATGACTGTAAATATCAAATATGTTCTACAGTGAGGGTTTGGACATGGCCCGTGATTAGAGCCAGCAGCTGCCAGTTTCCACAATTTTTGCACATTTTGTTTTTTTACTGTTAATAAACTCAGGAAACAAAGTCCTCTCACATTGAACTGCAGGAACACTAGGCATCCTTTTTAGTGTTTTTCAAAGTCAGTAGAAATGTCTCATTACTGTCCCAAGTTATAATTATAACTGACTTTATTTTCATATCGCCTGTCAATTGTTAGTGTCAATAATTGCTTATGGGTCATTGAACAAGGATGAAAAACATTGTTTAAACCCTTTCCAATAACGATCTGTAAAGCTTGCAGTATATACCCAAAAATGATGTAAAAACCAAAGGGCCCATTTTAACTGAAACAGACATTTGTTAAATACACTGAATTTTATTATATCAATATCAAATCTCCACCCACAAATGTTCTTTAGAAAACAAAGCACCTTAACATTTTTTACAGGTTTACAAAAACAGGTTATGTAGCTCTGGTAGGTAGCATAGGTCGGTAACAATGTCTGGTTTAAAGTAGAGAGAGCATTAGAAAAGTATTTTAAAAGAACAATTATGCACACAGACAATATATACTTAACATAGACTTCTGCAATATGTTTGATAAGGCTGATATTGACTTACTTGTCCTCAGACTTGCCTCTGTAGAGAATGGACAGACATAAAACTTCCCAGAACATACATGTGAAAAATTTTTTAGATTTTTTTTTTAAATCAGTGTTCATAGACAGAATTTTGGATAATCATAATCAAGGTTTATTTACAACAGACAAGAATTGCAGTTAGAACTGAATCGCCCTCATTTACAGATTGCTACAGCACACAGGGTTCAGTTTAGAGAGGATTATTCTGTAAATGTCTGACCTGTCAATCTGCAGAAATGTAACCATTTAATGAACACTAAAGACAACTACCAAGCAAATTCAAACACAGTGCATCAAAATCATCTTCCTCTTCTGTATTTAAGGCCTCTTTAGTCCCACTGCACTGCAGTACCACACAAACTCAAACAGTATAAGATGGAAACTCTCCAAGGGCACAGAAAAAAGCACCTTTTAAAACTATTATACACAAAATTGTGCTGAATGGCACAGTGTTTAGCACCAGAGTAAAATGAAAGGTGGACAGACTGCTGGACTATCAGAACTGCTCCAGCAGCTGGCGAAGATATGGTCCTCGGGAAAGATTCCGATTAACGCGAGATAATTTGTAGAGTATAGGGCAGTCCAATGAGACACATGGCACCTGACGCTCTGCACTCCCACTGCAACTTCTACATACCTGTCAATCAAATCACAACAGTAGAACATAAAAGACTGACATATGACAAACATGAAACATTGGAACTCTAGTCTCTCATGTAGCCAGACTTTTGACTAAAGGGCCCAAATCTGGTTCCCATTGCAGCTTAAGTTTCTTCACATAAAACATGTTTGAAAAAGTGAAGAAAAAACAACAAAAACACTTAGATTAAATCTCTACACCTGAATTATTAGATCTAGACCCGGGCACCAGATCCTGTCAGAAAATATCTGTTTTTTTCTAGTATGAACAACTAGTCAGCATAGTTGTTAATACAGTTCTGGGTACCATACAAGACTCACTGTTAATGAGTTTTGGGTATTAAACAGTATTCTATCAGCCAATAAATTGACTGAGAAAGCTGGAAGAGGGGAAAAAAGCAGGGGGTCATTCTTCGTACCTCGCTTAAACCTGAGATGATTTGACTGATACCAGATCTTTTAATCCTGATAACTGATTTTTGGGTAATTTGGTTCTTCAAACAAGTTAGTGCATTTGACTAAAATATCTGGATTACGTTGTCTGAGATTACTCGGTGTTGACATGTTAATCGGAAAGGGCAGATATATAGATTCTTGAAACCATAATCAACAAAGCAGTACTTGGCTGGAGGCAAGACAGCAACGTAATCACATCATTTAATAAAGATCAAGGAAACAGTCAGGCAGGCAAAATAACATAAGTTATAATAAATAAAATGTGTAATCATTTTTTTTTAAATGATTCCCAATTATTTTTCACCATTTCTAGTATTCGTACAGGCTTTGCATTTTTTAAAGGGGTTAGTTAACCCAAAAATGAAAATTAGGCTGTTTTTTACTCACCCCCAAGGCATCCTAGGTGTATATGACTTTCTTCTTTCAGACGAATCCAGTCTGAGTTATATTAAAAATTGTCCTGGCTATTCCAAAGTTGCGCATGCGCTGCTCAGAAGTGACGAACGCGGAAAGGTGATCTCAGCAGAGAGATCAAAACAAAACAACGGTCACTAATTAGAAGTACAAAACGAGGATTTGTAAAGAAGAATGTCAGAGGATTGCGATATAAGCCAAGAGGAGACTGGTTTTCCTTTGCTAAAGTAAGGAAACTTTGCTTCCTTTGCTCCTGTTAACAAACGTTGGTTTTCACGAGACTCACCGGCGCATTTGCTGCACTGACCTTATACGTCATCCCCCCGGAGCTGCTTCCTTGTAGGACTGTTGGCGCAAGCTAGATTAAAGTGATTATTATGTTTTGAATATGGATATTTTTCTTACAAAACGCATCGATTTGCTACAGGAGGCCTTTGTTCACCCCCCGGAGCCGTGTGAGACACTTTTTTTTATGGATGGGTGCTTTTTATTTCACTTCTTTTGGACTGAAGCACTGCAACACCCCCTGACTGCAATGATAGAGTTTGGAATAGCCAGCACAATTTTTTATATAACTCCGACTGGATTCGTCTGAAAGAAGAAAGTCATATACACCTAGGATGCCTCGGCGGTGAGTAAAACACAGCCTAATTTTCATTTTTGAAAGGGTGAACTAACCCTTTAATCTCAAGATTATTGTAATTAGCAATTCATGTAATTTTGAAGTGGATGTTATACGTGACAGCATTAATTAAAGTTTCTTAATCTATAAGACCCATCTTAAGACATAACTGACTGTGTTTAAATTAATTGTGCATCATAAAAGCATTTTGAGATTTGAGAAATGGCCTGCATCTCCTGTGATGCATCAAAGCCACATGCACACCGTTCAAATTAATGCATGGCTGAGACCAACTACGTAATTGGTGTATGACTGCAATAAAACTATAAGGTAATTATTCCTTAATGAATCTCTCATACATTTCTCTACTATTATAGATTACACATAATTTTAATTATTTTCAAAATCATTTAAAACTTTAATATTATTTTTCCTGGTTTAATAATATGGTACACTTGTAAGAAAATAGCAGTGACTGGGACAGACTTTCAGTATCACCTTCACTTAAAATCATACAATCTAACCCTGTTTACATGAAATAAGTTTGCTCCTGAGCAGGTGTGCATTTCCCAAAAGCAACTATGGTCACAAGTTCCGTCGTTACTAATAGGGTTCAATGGAACTAACGACCATATAGTTAGCTAATGATGGTTTTGGGAAACACACCCTAGGTTTGAGCTCAGTTGTTGCCATGACAGCAACTCCAGGATGAGCTTCAAAAAACGTAACTATCCTGGATCATGTCAAATTGTCAACAATAAAATAAAGCTAACTAAGTAATCCACATACGAAGAACAGGCCCCTGGAGACAAAGTAATAATGATTTACAAAATTTGCAAAGTTATTAACAGACATTAGAGTATTGACATTAACAGTATTGAATAATCTCATTTGCATGTTTCAATGCTCAGACTTTGGAAACAATGGAAAAATAAAATATTATAATTTAATGACCAATGAATGAAAGAATCTGTTTAAATGTATTATAAATGATTATATGATAAAATGTAATAAAATGATTAATAGTCAGTATAAATGAATGAATGACTAAATTAATATAAAAAAAGAATAACACAAATGTATGTTTGCTTTCTTGAAGCAACACATACATGGGTCGCTACGAAGAATGTATTGGAATAATGGAATCAAATGATCATTGAACAAACTATGGCATTTTATGGCCTTCTAAGACTCAGACAACATGACCTCTTACCTTTAGGAGCTGGTCTTGCTGGCTTTCCCAAAGCCGCAAGTCTTGGTGTAGGTGGACAGCAACACGTTGGGGTTCAGCCCGACAACCTTCACACACTCCTAGCTGTGTCAGCTCATCACAAACCGGGCAATGCAGTGTTGTAAAGTACTGAGAGATGGTGCCTTTTCTTGTGCCCTCCTCCCCGGCTCCATTCACAGAGCTCCACGCCTTCTGTACCTATGCAGTGAATAACACCACAGACTTTCACTGGAAATTTCTTTTCATTTAACTGTGCTTTTTAAAAGGTAAAGCATACAGTTTTTTTAATGTTAAAATACCTTCTCCAATTTGTATATGCCGAGTTAACTATATGATTGAATTTCATTCCCAACAAATAAATACATTGCACAAACACTGTGGTTCTTCTCTGCACTCTATTAGTTAGAATATTGTTACCAGCCTGACACAGCAATAATGGCTCAAACAAATGGCATTTGTTTGGTGTGACGCTACCTGTTTGTCCTTAGCAAACTGCAGTATTTGGGAAATCAGTCATTATTTTTAAAAAATCAACAGGGCACAGACATTACACCTGGAAGGGGAACTCGTCTGAATATCCGAATGCAAAATTCATGCCATTCTGTTTGAGCATCCAGACCAGCTCAACAGAGCAACATTGGCTCAAGCAATATTTAAGAACCAGAAAACAAGGGTTTTTACTCTTCAGGAGAGTTAACCTATTACTGGTTTACTTACAGTTATCTCTGCATATGAAACTGGGACAGGTTAAAGTATTTTAATATGTAAAACATTACACATTTGCAGTCCTACCTACCACCAGATGGTGCCTTTATATCAATACTAGCTAGTATAATTCAGAAACGAAAGATCAAGAACTAGTTGTAGATACCCTCATTTAAGTTGAATGATGTTTCAATTTCAAGCTTAATCGTTTATACACTGAACAAAATTATAAACGCAACACTTTTGTTTTTGCCCCCATTTTTCATGAGCTGAACTCAAAAATATTTTACTGAGCCTGAAATTCATTTTGCAGATGACTATTGTAAGAGCAAATGAACGTGATTAAAGGCAGGTATTCATTTGATTTGTGCTGTCATTGTGACACAATGCATTTGACTTTCTCGGTGGCTTTTCCTGCCTATACAGGGTGACTACAGCACAGGCCAATAGAATTCTAGTGAAGGCTACGAAAGGAGCTACTGAGCTACTAAGGAGCTAGGTTCTACTGCAATGCTGCAAATGCTTATATGCTTTGGCAATACAAATGTAAAAATGTTGGTCATTCCAATAAAGCACTGTAAAACCGAAAACTGAAGTAGGAATCATGGGTGAACCAATGAACTGCTCTGTTTATTTAATCATTTAACAAAATGTTAATGTTTTTGTATAGCTTAAATTTTAGTGAAGAATAATAAGGCTTGTCGCATTTTGGCACAAATCAGCTCAATTACTCAATCTGTAAAAGACACTCATACCAACCTAAATGTGTAACTGAACAGTTGGGCTTGCATAGACTTGTCGAGTAGTCGACTACTTCAACCACTAGTCTGCGCTGTCGGAAACAATCGACTACTCAAGCATGCATTAACCATAATGCATGCACAGAGTTTGCAAGTACGACGTGAATTTTAGGATTACAATATTGCGTGTAGCTGTTACTTTCTATGACTTTATCTATGTTGCATGTCAAATTAAAATATGTAATGTAATAATTAGGGGTGTGCCCGAAGCCGAATACCTTATTCGGAATGGCACGGATAATGGCTTCAAAAACGAATAACGGACAAGGAATAATTCTGCTGAATATATAATATTCGGCTGGGGCTGGCACAGTCTGGTGTTTGCTAGACAGTTGAGCCAGGGGATCAGCGCAATATTATACACAGACCTCTAAAATCACGCAATAGAGTGTGAAGTGAATGAATGTAAACTTTATGAATGAAAAGAGCGCAAATCAAACACCGCATTGCTGTTGCCTTGTGCAATAATCATGCTGTCTAATCAGCATCTTGATATGCCACACCTGTGAGGTGGATGGATTATCTCGGCAAAGGAGAAGTGCTCACTAACACAGATTTAGACAAGATTTGTGAACAATATTTGAGAGAAATAGGCCTTTTGTGTACATAGAAAAAGTCTTAGATCTTTGAGTTCAGCTCATGAAAAATGGGGGCAAAAACAAAAGTGTTGCGTTTATAATTTTGTTCAGTATATTTTGGCATATGCTAAAATACAAAATGACTAACCCTCGGCAACTCGTGGTACCAGCTGAACACATCTACTCCAATCAGGTTGAAAATTCGTGTGAGTGGTGGCAAGATCTGCTTGGTGATGTAGTAGGTAGCATTGAGGCGCAGACTGGGGTCCTGCAGTACCTCTACAGGACGTCTAACCAGCTGTATGAGCGGCACTCCTGGCATCCCGTACACAATAACATACGGTACACGCTCACCCACGCGTGGCTCTAAACGTCGATCATACGCCATCATACGCCTGAGAGACACAGAAAAGAAAAAGCAAAAAAAAAAAAATTTTTAAGAAAAATCCTGGACAGCAACTTTTCTGTAATTTTAAAGCATTTAGATTCAGCCTGCAATCAGAACACATAAACAGCAGCAATATTAACAGAAGACAGAATTCCCCCTCAACTATGGCTCAGATCTAATTTCAGCATCTGTTAATGGGTGTGTTGCTGGCAGCAGCCTAAGGTACAGTAAGGCAGTCCTGCAGCATACAGACAATAAACTGAGCTCTGTCTGGAAAAACACACACATATTCAAATGTGCAAACCTGATATCACTGAGTAAAAATGTCTGCACTAGTTAGCTACAGAGCGCACACTGTCATTTTCTGCAAATTTCCCTGGATTATTATGTAACAAATCAAACACCGCATTGCTGTTGCCTCTCCGTGCATCTCTCAGAAATCAGAGCTTGGCAAGAGTAATATCACCTATAATAATACATCATACACGTTCTATTATTTGTATATATAAAAGGCAATGATATAACCCTTAGGCTACGATATGATACGAATGAATGGAATAAGCACAGCGCGCTCACCAATCAAACAGCCGCGTTGCGCGTCTCAGTCTCTCAAAAACCAAACCAGCTCTCTCTCAAGAGTAGGCTAATAATCAACTTGGATAGAGATACCTTTTCTACTAGGCCTACATGTTTGCATCTTTATCTTTTGCTGGTTTGCGTGGCACATGCACATTTGTTTAGTGAAGTTCAAAAAAGACTCGCTTAAAGAGTTCTGCGTAATGAAAATGTGCACATCAAATATCGTATTCGTGTTCAAATGATCACTAAACGTTTGTCATGACATCTCTCTGCTTGCATGATAAATATATTTTTAGAAATGAATAATTATTTTAGTTTAACACGGCATACTTGTTCAGTGATAACTATGAAAAAAAAAGATAGTCATAATGTTCTTATCAAGTAAATACGACGTTCCACCTGGTTTTATCCGAATGCAGATATGAATAATTGTGTGATTGTTACAGATACAAATACAGATACAAATACTGGCTGTTACATGAAAATTAAAATATGTAATGTTTATAATTATAAATTTATAAACCATAATTATAAAGGTTTGACAATTTACATATGTAATTGTTGCAATAGGTTATGAATTAATACGCGTTTATTGATAAGAACTATTTCATGCCTTTTCATTTACAATAGCATGAACCACGAGTAGTCGAGTAACTCGAGTATTTTTTAAATAAGAAATCAACTATCGGAAATCAGTAGTCGTGCAACCCCTACTGAACAGAAGATGCTACCCTCTCCTCGTTCCCCGTGTTATGTTATTTTCAACATGACAGTGACTCTTATACGAGTTAAACAGGATAGATGTGACAATTCGAACTTGAACTTGTACAACTCAATGCCAAGAAAAGTCCGAGAAGCATTCTTTAAGTTATGGACATACTACATTCTAGAACATTACACAATGGTTGAATTTAATGGTTGGATATACAAAAAAAAGTGTATTCCTTTTTGCAACCCTTCATTTAAGCAAAAATGCCTAATTTATTTATTTTACAGATGGGGTGGCATTTTCTATACTTTTTATTAAGTATATGTTTAAATTATATAGTACTGTCATCTTTCCATGAATTTTAAAAGTGATAAACAGAAATATATCTATGTTCAGAGGGGATATACTCATTTATGCTGTGTACTGTTGAGATGAAATCAATTACACAATTACAGTGACCAAAATGATCAAGGTTATCAGTATTATTATTATGTGCTGGAAATGTTCAAAAAGTACTGATACATACAAATAATTCCAAGTTTTATATTGAAAACAATAAAATTAGTGAATAAACACACATGTAAACTAAGCACTTTACTCAACCAAATCCATCATATATAAGATTCATCAGATATATATGTTTTCAAGCTGAGCAGTCATTTGGGTGGCTCGATAATGTATTAGATTTCTAAATTACAGAATTACAGTATATCAAAATTTGATGATTTCAACAATCCATGATTTTAACAATACTCCATGACCATGAGTAATTAATTATACACATGAAATCTCATTTCTTTTCCCAAATCCCCCCCGTGTCTCATCTAGGGGTGTTCAATTCCAATTACACTATTAATTTTTTCTCTGACACGTTGCCTTAAATTCCCCTTATTAAAACAACACACTTTTAGTGTGACTGTCCAAATTAGTCCAATTTAGTGCTGAAGTTACCTTGAAATGAGTAGCTATCAACGTTATCTAGCTGTTGCGATACCTAATTTCACAAAAGGAAAAGTCACGACAAACAGTCGTGGTTGGAATTAAATAAAATAAGGAAGAAGGTATTTTTCACAAATTCCCCCTCATTATAATGGTCGGGTGATGGTGCTAAACACACATGATCTTTGTCTTAAAAATCTGCTTGAACTGGAGTGTTAAAGATATTAAAATAAATACAGTACATAAAAAAAAATAAAAAAAAGTACACTCATTGACTTGTTTATTCTTTATGTAAGGTTTTAGTGATTTAAGGTTAAAGATTATGAACACAAAAAGGTTAACCATGGAAAACAAAATGTATATTTATTTATTGCATTAATATAAACTACAACTACCGACTCCAGATCTATTCCGAGTCAAGAAATCTACTTATTTAGAGTCGACTCCCCAACACTAGTCTCATCCACTCTTTTTTGCAACAAATTATTTTTAATAGATGTTTATTTCCTCATTTCCCTATACTCACATAATTTAATGTGGTGAAGTGGAAAAACGTTGTAGATCAGAAATATTTTACCTGTCAAAATAACAGAAATCAATTATATGATATATTTGTTTATGTTTTTCAAATTCTGTAAATATCCTGCAACATGCCCATCAAGTAAATTGTGCAAAATGTTTTATTCATGGGATTTATCTCTCCTCGCTTTCAACTTTAACACAGTTTTTGCTTGTAAGGCAAGGTAAGGTATGTTAAGTTTACCTGCATAACACATTACACACTGGTAGCATTTAGCTTCATTTAGGCTTGGCATTTATAATAAATGTTGTTTTCTAATAAATACAACCATAAATATATAATAAAATAACATATATGCTTTTATATCTTTTTTATAAACAAAAAATTTCATTCTTGTTCTGAATAATGTTACATTTGAAATATTTTTTTTAGCAATGAGGGGTACTACGTTTACATTGTTTAGAATGTTTCTAAATGGTAGATTGTATTTACCCCTATTCTACATTACTTCTGAATGTAATAATAAAAATGCTACTTTTAGTACGCCAATGTGATTTCCCCTCTCACTTAACACACTTAAGTAGGGATGATAAAGACAAAGAAAGATTTTGATTAATTTTCATTATTGCTTTGTCAATTTGAGTAAGATAACAATGGAAAACTTGTTTCTGCTTATTGCTTGGAGCACTTAAAACCGGCTCGAGTGATGCTAACCTCATCAAGGTGTGCTGTGCTCTCCACTTGTGTTTACATATTAATGCTTGTTACAGACATATTTTCCCTATGTGTTGGTAGGCAAAGGCAAAATCAACTCTAGTTCTGACCGCATTTCTGGGGAATGCAAAAAAAACACACACTACCTATGTCTCTGACAACAGTGTTAAAAAGATTACAGAGGTAAACGAACAGTGCCAAAATGAGCATTTCATCTAAATATTCTGCTGTAATCTCATACATAATACAGTGTAGTTATTGGATGAAAACTCTACCTTCTCTTGAATAAAGTGTAGAAATGCTCAGAATCTAAATGACAGATGCGCACTTTACCTCAATTACAACACAACTTCTTCCCATAATAATAAACATAAGTACCATAACTGTCTTCCATAACCTGTAAATCTCTCTTAATATCTCAGTTTTAATCTCAGATGACATACTTGGCACTGACCCACCTTTTCAAACACACACTTACTCACCTGGTGAGCTCCAGAGCAGGAACACAGGCCCCTGGTCGATACGAGCTGCTGCCACGGTACTCTTTGGCAAAAATGAGGTCCTGCATGCTGGCTTTGGCCTCTAGCACCTTCGCACACTGCCGCTGCACATACTGCTTCACCTGGCTGATGTCACGTGACTCAAAAAGCAGCTTCAGAGATCGTTCCAGAATCTAACATAATAGAATTTCCTTCATTAACCTCAACTGCCCCCTGGCTGAGAAACTCTGCATTACAACTGCAATGTGAATGACAGGTGGAGCAGGATTTATCAAGTGATTGGGCAAAAAGGAAATAATAATTTTGGAATGCTAGTTACCTTGGCAACAGCAGGGCAGCCATCACGACGTACAGTTTCAATGCCTTTGGCGTCAAAGACTGGGTTTTTCTGATCCAAGCTCTCATACATGTATCCAACATAACGCTTCTTTGTCTGTAACACGCATGGGAGGTACACCTACCCAAACACACAAGAACGCAGTCACAAAATCGGAATACAGCAATCATATGGCTTAAAAGAGCTCCCCTTCAAAACAAAAACAGAGTACACTTATAGACACAAACCACTTCACAAACCTTCTCAAACTTCAATTTGACAGGTTTAGGGTTGGTAGCAGTGACAGCCTCTGCAATTTCATTACCAATCTTAAATGCCTGTTCCTTGGTTGCTCCCTTCAACAACACAAACATACTAAAAAAGAGAAACGGACAGGTATCAGAGACAGTATAACAGTGTACTAAGCAGGCACAAAACAACAAATTTCCACTGACAAGCAATTTCACACTGAACACAAAACAACTGCACAACAAAACAGCCAATGAGAACATTTTGATGTTTATGTTAATAGTGTCTATTTATTTATGAACACTGTTATATTAACTTGACACTGGTTTTTAGGGAACACTCTCACATACCAGACAGAGCAGGAATTTCATAAAAATCAATCAGAAGGCTGCATAAATTTTAAAACTTAACTGCATTTGGCCCACCACAACAATGAACAAAGTTTCATAGGGAGGCAGTGCCTCAACAGCACTATTCTTGGCTAATTCATCTAGTAATATTATAATGCTTACCTATCATGTAAGAAAAAGGTCTGTAAATCAGACTGAATGAGTCAAAGTGGAGGAAATTAACTAATAAAATAAATGAACACACCTGCTTGGTCAACATCACATCTACATTGAAATGAACTAATTCATCCAGTTTTTATTTCTCTACCTGTCTGTATCTCCGTAGACAACACGTGCTCCCCACTTCTTTGTGTCATTGACCATCTTTATGGCTCTCTCCAAAGTCTCTCGGGCCTTGTGCACAATGCTGTCACCTACCTGGTGTGTGAGGAGAGAGACAGAATGTTCTCTGGTTTCTTTGGCAACATAGTAATCATACACACAAACTGCATTAGGTCACCATTTGATGTTCAATGTAAAATCTGGGTCTTAAAGTAAAGACTTAAAGTAAATTATATATTTAGTCAATAGCAAACTGTGCATACAACACTGCTGCATACCAATTTAGAAAGACTGGCCCTTCCAGTCAAACATCAAGGGTATACCTAAAATTATTTATCATACATAAGCATTCAAAAACCAAAATCATCTACACTTTAGATTAGGGAACACTATTCACTATTAACTAGTGTTCAGTCTGTAAAAGTTTCTTGAATTTACCAGCCAAAAACCTACTGGCCAAAAGCAAATTTTAAATCAAAACTTTTTAAAAGGCGGTAAGGCTATTTATTTTGCCATCATAACAATTACTGGTTACATGGTTAGTTGTTTTTTCTTTCTGCCTGTGATCAAATATTTCATGCGGCTCATTTCTGGGTTGCAACCATTCCGTTTAGAACCACTGATTTAAAATGTAAAGTTAGAGTATGTACCTCAACGCTGGGCATACGTCCTGAGAAGTTGGCAGAAGTGTAACCAAATGTGACATTAGCAATAAGTTTAAGGCCAAGCTGCCTGGCATCCAGCAGGCGTAATAGAGCTTTGTCATGTTTGTACGCCTTCATGGACTGCTTCACCATGATCCTCGTCTTCAAGATCTCCTCCAGCATACTTGGCAGGACACCCTTCCGCACTGATGACTGAACACACAGAGACTTTGAGCTGAGCGGACTTGGACACAGGCATTGTATGAAAGATATTATTGTAAAATTGACAGTTTTTGCTCTAAAATCTGGCTGGATGAAATGTGTTCAAAGCAACAACAAAAAAAAAAGGCAAATCGAATGTGAATGCACATCTGTTGAAGTTTATATCACTGCATTATATCAATTTCTGTTCATAGAATGACCTTCATGCTGCTTGGTAACCAAAAGCAGAAGAAACATCAACAATGATATTAGCACATTATTTTAATTATTAATTGAACCGTGGTGTTAATTATCATATTCTTGTGGCTACTGTTTTATAACAGCAATAAGTCATAAGGAAATGTTGGCTGTTTGTGTCATTGAGCTCTTGTTGATATCCATAAACCTGTGACAATTTTTGAGAAGCTGATACAGTTACACTTTTGGAAACCTGTTTCACATGCTATTTTTCACAAATAGTAGGCAGTACAGTATACAGTACACAGCAAGGATTCAAGCTACAGTACAGTAATATTCCATTTAAACTACTCACAACCAAATTAAATGGCTCATCACATTCCATTTAAGGATCACATAAAAGTAGGTATTTAAATTAAAGAGATTAATTGGCAGTGTATTCTTAGAACTACCTTAACAAATGTGACACCACTGGGAGAAATGGTGATGTCATTTCTGAGCTGGTAAAGGAGGTCAGGAGGGACTCTGAGAGATGTACAACCAAACCTGAACTCATCACACCTGAGAGAGTGAGAGAGTGGAAGAGATAAACACTAAAGAACCACAAAACAGATACTGTGGATATATAGACATACTGCATTAATATATGCTACAACTCTAGATCTAATGTAGTTTTACTCTAAATCCAAAAGCATGCTTACGTTCCAAGATTCTCAACACGTCCAAGGCAGGTGGAGAAACAGTAATTGTAGGCAATGACGATGGATGGATACAGTGACTGGAAATCCAACACAATAACAGAGTTGCTATAGAAACGCGACTCTGGCTCCATGACGAGTGGAATGCACTGTGGGGCTCTTTGCTGGGCACGCTGCTGTGTGCTTGGAGTCACTGGGATGTAATTCATTGGTTTTGCAATCCTTAACATCATTGATTCCACACGGTACTGCAATAGGAGAAAGATTGACTACCAACACAAAACTGCGAAAAAGTATTTATGAATCTAATCATTAAAAACCTAAATATAACATACATCTGTGAATCTCTCTTTTTCAAGAATTAGAGTACTAGATCTCATTCACATGTGTACTGACAAATTGGTGCGTGAAATCGGGTCAAACGTTTTCACAAAAGATAAATTATATAATAATCGTATAATGATGAATTATAATTTTTATGTATAGTTAAGATTAAATGTATATATTATAATATGTTTCATGTACAGTGAAAGAGCTGCTATTGCTCGATCTGCGAGGTTTTCTGAATAACAACACAGATATACGCATATGTACAGCTGTCTAATGACAAGTCTATAATCTGGGGCTGTATTAAAAGGTTTATTGTGAATTTCGCATAAATATTGGTGAAAAGTTCTCCTGTACGTACAAATAATAAATAATCCGTGCAATTATTAGTGAATGAGACCCAATGTTTTTTTTTAATACTTGATCAATAACTTGGCACATATCCTATCAATACACATTGTACTAGGTCCCTAGCAGACTTACGACAAATGAAAATGTGTTCTAAAATTGGCTCAAAATATCAAATATGTCTGATTCTTCAGCTAGATGGAATCAGCTGTCGGTGCCCACTATGTGATTTTCTATGACTCCCCAATATCTGCAGACTGATTTTTGTCAACTAATGTTGACCGTGTTGACTCCTCCAGACTGCAAATAAGGCCAAAAGTCATGTTGTGTATTCTAGCTTTCACTTCCAAACAAGTGGTTCTTCTTAAGAACCAGTTCTTACTGAATTTATCAAAATGACATTTCAACCTCAAGTCATTAATTTTGGTTATAACTCTAAACAAACTAAAAACTGTTACTGTGTCATATTATACTTAACACTTCAATCAGTATAATCACTAATATGAAAACATTTAGTGTCACTTTTATTCATTATGCATTCAGGGTGCATAAAATTGACAAAGTGATTGTGCCAAAGACTTTGACAATGTTACCAAAAAACAACACACACACACACACA
>NW_015555865.1:51854-74988 GCF_001515605.1 Sinocyclocheilus anshuiensis
TAAATGCTGTTATTTTTTTCATTCATTGTAATTCAAGAATCCTGGAAAAAAAATACATCACGGTTTTCACAAAAAATATTACATAGCACAACTGTTTTTAACATTAATAAGTATAAAAGTATTAATATTAAAAATGGAAAAATAATTCGCATAAAATTCAAGGCATTAATGTTTGTCTACAAGACCACCACTGGCTTTGCACCCCTTTACCTAAATTCATTACTTCAGATTCTTCAATTCTATTCTATAAAAAACTGCTTGTTTTCTTAAAAAAAAAAAAACTAACACTAGTTTCTCTATTCTGTTTGAATTCTATCCGTTTTCTTTTCATTTATTATACAACTAACAAAAAAGGCCTCTAACACTAGCTTGCTCTATTCTATCCGTTTTCTTTTAATTTATTATATAATTAAAAAAAAACCTTGCTACGTGTACTGCGTTAGGCTAACTGAGACGTATTATAGCACTGACTTGCATATCATTGCTCTTTTGTTGATTTTGATTGCTTCCATTGTCCTAATTTGTAAGTCGCTTTGGATAAAAGCATCTGCTAAATGACTAAATGTAAATGTAAAAGTGACTATGATCAGCCACTGATGGTCATCACACGTGAAATCCACAGGATGCTTGCGTGTTTCATGCTGGCTGCCTTTTTTTTTTTTAACTGTCAGTAACATGCTCATCTCAGTGACAAGCAATACTAATGTTGTTCTGAGAGGATCGATCCTCGCATAAACATTTTTTTATAAAAATTGTCTTAACTGGTAGAAAATTGTGAAAATGAAAGCGCAAAATAAACTTACTAGAGAAAAAAAATAACTCAGAAACATTACTATATTAATATATACAACAAACTTGAATTAAGTTTATTTAAAATACATTTTTTAAAAGCAGTTTATGCTTATTAAATGTTAAAAATGACACTGAACAAAATTATAAACGCAACACTTTTTTTTTGCCCCCATTTTTCATGAGCTGAACTCAAAGATCTAAGACTTTTTCTATGTACACAAAAGGCCTATTTCTCTCAAATATTGTTCACATATCTTGGCAAAGGAGAAGTGCTCACTAACACAGATTTAGACAGATTTGTGAACAATATTTGAGAGAAATAGGCCTTTTGTGTACATAGAAAAAGTCTTAGATCTTTGAGTTCAGCTCATGAAAAATGGGGGCAAAAACAAAAGTGTTGCGTTTATAGTTTTGTTCAGTGTATATAACAAATTTTACTGTAATGTTGAATGGGAATATTCACTCATTTAATTCCCAGAAATTTATAAAAAAAAAAAAAATCTAACATCAGTATAAGTATTATTATTTGGTTAAAAGATGCTATTAAATAAATATATAAAATATACCATCTTTATGTTCAATGATACAAAGTGTTATGTGCAATTTATTACAGAAATGCGCAATTAGTTACATTTTTATCAATTGACAGCATTAATATTATACACTGCCAAGCTAGCCAAAATAAAAGACGCTGTCTGAATTTAAATAAGCAAATACTCTTTAGACTTAAATAAGCAAATAATTTTAGGAGTAGATTTTCATTTCTTCAACAACCATGTTGGAAGATGTACCTATGTACATATTCCAGGATAAAAATTACAAAGATTCATCAGCCTTAAATTGTGAAAGATTGGCCACCACAGACTCCTGCTCCTAAACAGCACCTAAATTGCAACATGTTGTTTGGGAGGGATTCAAGACAAAATCCTCTGCTCTCATCCAAAAACAAACTCCAGCATATGCCAGACACTACTAGAACTCCAAATGGGACAGGATTCTATGGTCAGATGAAACTCATAAAGGAGTTTTTTGGCATACATAATATGGATTTAAAACGATACACAGGGATAAAATTCTCCATGCCCATGGTTTAATATACTGCTGGACCTTCAATGCAGTGGGCCTGTTTTTCTCATGGAGGTCCTGGACATCTTGTTCAGATACATAGCATCATGGATTCTATCAAATACCAACAGATAAAAAAAAAAAATTTAAAACCTCACTGCCTCTGCTACAAATCTTATAATGAGCCATGGCTGGGTCTTCCGTCTGGACAGTGATCCAAAACACACATCAAACACAAAAATGAGTCACTGAACACAAAATGAAGGTTCTGCCATGGCCATCCCATTTCCCTGACCTGATCCTTATAGAAAATTAGTAGGGTGAACTGAAGAGCATATTGTACCATATACCACCAACATGGACTTGGGAATTGGAAGGATCTGGAAATATTCTGTATGGAACACCTTGCCAGGGGTTCTCCAACCACATCAGGCATTATAAGAGAAGATCTTGGCAAATGGAAGTCGCAAAAAGTGGCAAATAACTGTGCATTGGATAAAAACATTTCATAATGAGATTTTCCCATCATTTTCAATCGTTTTACTTCAATGAAAAGTTAGACTTTTGTGGAATCTTTTAATGAAATATAAAAAGGACACACAATGCAGATTTATTTATTTAAGACTTCTTTACTCATATTTACCAATTTTGATCTCAATTGTATATTGTGATCGGACAGAGAGCTAAAGGCATCTGTGTGACAGGTTTCAGATGGATGTTTACCTGTGACCCCCTGGTTAGCACGTGGTAGAACTGGATTCCAAACACGCGTGCCAGCTCACTTGTCCTGCCAATAATATCCTGCTGCTGGAGCAACTGGACTGTGCCACACACACGGCTCACATAATGATCCACCACTTTCCACCTGACCCAAACAACAGAACACACACACACAAAATGTAATAAACAGTATGTTGTTTGTATGACCAGAAAATATCACGTACACAGTGACCGTACAAAAATATAAAATAAATGCAATGACCTTTAACATTTATTTTCAACATGATATTAAGTCATAAAACAACACATATTTGAGAAGAAAACTGCTTAAGATTCTAGAGTTGTTCTATTATTGAACTGAATTATTATTATTGTAGTGGGAGAGAGAGGGGGATGGGATTGGGAAAGGTCAGCGAACCAGGACTCGATCCCAGGACGCCCAAAGCTGCTATATGTAGGCGTGCTGCCCACGAGGCTATCTGCACCAACATTAATCTTTTTATATGTTGTTTTGGTTGCTGTTTTATGCATTATTCTAACAAAATTTAGTAGCGTTTATTACAGAAAATTTTTAGATAGTATTTCTGTTTTGTAGCAAAATTAAGACAAACATATGTAAGTTAATTATTTGCAGTACATTGTTAAATGCTAAACATTTTACATACTTTTAGCTGGTACCATACAGTATACAGTATATGGTACAATATGCAGTAATCAGTATGCTAGTATTCAATTCTGAATTTAACTATTTGAAAGATGAACGAAGCAATGATATTCATAGGAACAACCCTGCAACAAGACCAGTAATAGGCATCTGACAGATGTGAGAACAATTCCCACCTGTGCAGGTGTGTGTTGTGGTCAAACCAGTCAGAGAGCGTGCGATGGCTGTAGAGAGGAAAGCGCTGATGCAGGAGGTGGAAAGCCACATTCTCAAAAGTGTAGTTATTCAATGCAGCCTGAAAACATACATGAAGCACTTGATAAAACACTCTCAGACAAACAGTGTTAGCTCTGGCATTCTTGGGGTATGAATTTCAAGGGAACCTCAGTCTTCATAATCCTCCACATGTTGAGGACAACACGTCCAACAATATGGATTTCCGTCATAGTGTCTGCACCATATTCATCTTTCTCTGCCATGAACCGATTTTCTTTTGCATCTCCTGTTAAAGTAATGACATCAAATACAACATTTGAGAAATGGGATAAGAAAAAAATTACACAAATTTGGCAGAAGACCTGGCCTGCCTCAACTCCACAAAATATGTTTTTTTAAAGGTGACATATCATTAAAATCTGACTTTTCCAGGTTTTAAGTGCTATAATCAGGTCCCCAGTGCATCTACCAACCAAGGAAACGTGAAAAAGATTAACCCAGTAACTTTGTTTTGGCAAGTCTTTTTCTGCAAGCGTCTGAAAAAACGAACGCGTCTGATTTCGCTCCCTTGGTGACGTTGCAAAGGGATCTCATTATGATATTACCGCCCCTTAATCTGTGAGTTTCCACCCACCATGGCACCGTCATTTTGATTTCGCAAGCGACAACAGTGTACCAGCTCTAATGCCATGGCGAAAGTTTGAGCAAAACATGTTAACTGTTCTATCTTTGGCTGCACAGAATACTATTTAGAGTCCCAGCCTCAGAGGAGACAAGAGAGCAGATGATTTATTGATTTATTTACTGTATATTACACTACTGCCACACAGATCTAAAATAAACATGCAATTTATTTCCCAGCTGTATACCTTCACAGACATAACCGACTGTTTTTTGAACTCATGTGTGTGAATGAGAACTTAGTTTAGTACTCACATGCTGTGACAGCCGCTTTCTGTACATGTGCTTCGGATGTGTGCGCTCAGAAAACCGTATATCAGAAGTTTAAACTAATATGGTTTAAAATGCATGATTTCAGCGCGATAAACATGAAACATGAAATCAGAAACAACCCAGATGTTTTTAGCAGGTACGAGCTCTTTTCAGAAAAAGGGAGCAGGAAGCAGCAGCTCATTTACATTTCTGCTTCCACTCAAAATAGGCATTTTTAAAATGATATAATAAATGATCTGTGGGGTATTTTCAGGTGAAACTTCACAGACACATTCTGGGGACACCAGAGACTTATATTACATATTGTAAAAAGGGGCATAATATGTCTCCTTTAATGAAATTATACTGTAAATATAAAACTAAAACCTTTAGTATGTCTTAATGAGTGAGTAATTCATTCATTCAATTTATTTGAATGGTTGATGCATTCAGAAACAAACCAAGTGACTGTCTGTATGAATGGGTCACTGAATCATTGGCACACTCAATTCATTAAGAAAAAATAATAATTTAGTATTAAAAGCTGTGTGTTGCTTAGAAAGGCACAACAGGGGCCCGTTCTTCGTACGTCGCTAACTCAGTTAGCTGGATTTGATTGTTGACGATTTGGCATGATCTTGAATTGTTTGGTTCTTCGAAGCTCATCCTGGAGTTGCTGTGTGAATATAAATAATTGGGAATCATGTAAAGAATTAAAATAATATAAAAACTAAAATAAAAAAATTCAATTATCTATTATAAAATGTATGTAGTTTTGTTTGCCTATGTGTTTCCTAATAAAAGTCCAGAAATTGGTCAAGTTTTTCGTCAGCTGTCTTTTTTAATTATATGATGTCATTACATTGCTGTCTTGCCGCCAGCCAATTTCTGCATTGCTAATCGTGGTTTCGAGTATCGATACATAGCCCCTTTTAAACCAACCCATGAACGAGCAATTATCTCAGATAACTCAATCCAGCCATACTAATCATCAACAACAGGTGCATTCGAAGAACCGAATTAGCCAGATCCTGATTAGCGCGATGATATCATCTTGGATGTGACATTTCATCTCGGATGTAATAAGCGACGTACGAAGAACGGGCCCCAGTTCTGCTATGGCCTTGTTTGGAACTATTTCTGATGGTGAAATTAAGCAAAAACAGGAAATAAACAGGTACACTACTGCTAAATGAGCTAACCTTACCTGGCACACGGGAGAGTTGCTGGCACAGGTCTACACCGAGCGTTGATGCACGGTGTAGTAGGTACCCCCAAGAGTGCATTTGGACCTCATATCCAACCAGAATGTCTGGGTCATACCTAATGGTGGTGGGGTTGGTGAGTTCATGAGTTTATTTGCTGTACTGGGTGTATAGCTTATCATCATCATCATCATCATCATCATGATCATCATAATTCAGTAAAAACATACTCACCCTAATATTTTTTTAAACCAGTGTGCTGTTTTTTTTTTCTGTTGAACACAAAATGAGAATACTATTTTTGGACTCTGTTGTGTGTTGTCTATAGTCTTTAAGTTTATATTTACAGATCATTATCGCCCCACCTCCCAAAGTTTAATTTGAGTGCAACTCCTGAATGGTAGTGGAAGAAAATATATTCAGTGACTTTTTGTCCTGTTTGGTGCATTATAGAATGGTCACAATGACATATTATTGTAGAGAAGAGCTACTTCAAACTTTCACTTTTGTGTTCAACAGGAAAAAAAATACCATATAAGTTCAGAACTTCAAGAATAAAAATGTATGACAATTTTCATTTTTTAACATTTAAATAAAGATTTTACCAATATCAGCATATACAAGTTAATTTTATACATAGGGATTAATGACGACAGGTTGCTGAATTATTCCGCTTATACTATGGTTACCACACCTCAAGACATTGTTCAGATGTTGTCTTTAGAATTATTCCTTGTAGAATGCTGTGCAATAAATCTAGTTATAACACTATGTGCTAACTAAGTGTTACGCCCTGTCTAGAGAAAAGGAGAAACATGAAAGGACTTTCATAGACAATGACTAGCAAAACAATAATGAAGTTGTTGTTTGTTTTTTTGGAAGTTTAGGTTTGGGAGCTGACCAGGCCAAAATAACAAACAAAACATTCCTAATTTTAATCCTCTATCTTACCGTTTAAGGATTATGTAATTTTCTTCCCCAGTGCTGGGTAGTAACTAATTACATGTAATATGGATTACGTAATCAGATTCCAAAAATTAAGGGCACATTTTAAAATACTTGCAATCAGACTAGTTACTTTTGTTGATTACATGATTGCATATTATACACACAATAGCAATAACTTATTCATAATCTATTGATTAAATTTTTCATCTTTTAAATGTACCTTTCTAAAATAGCCATAGCCTATTGCTTAAAGGTGCACTAAGCGATTTTAACACACTTGTAGCCAATCAGCAGTAAGGGGGCGTGTCTTGTAATGACAAAGAGAAGAGAGCGCTCAGTTTGAGTGCACAGGATGGATATTAGCAGATCGACTATAGATAGAGAGAAATATCAGAGAAACAAAACATTAAAAAGAAGGGTTACGATTAAGCAAGAGGTAGGACCCGCGTAAATATCGGAGCAGCTTTCCAGCAGTGGAGAGAACTCAAGGAGCGGAAGGGCTCGAATTGGACGCCGAGGTTACGTTGTTTCTTCTTGATAGGTGAGTAACATTGATTTTGCTTCATTTCACACAACTTATCCGTTTTGGCTTTTGTTTGAATATGCTTGTGTGTCATCTTCGCTTGCTTCTGCGATTGTCGTTGCCTTGGTTGTGTACGTACGTGTAGATATTTCAAAATAGGGGCGAGGTCCTGTTGGGGTATGGGCGTGTTCGTTTTGGTGCTTTCAAATATCAACATTGTTTGGCAAAAAAAAAATCGCTTAGTGCACCTTTAAATACATTCAGAAAGGCTTCCAGTTTTCTCACACACAGCATCTCGGAGATCTCAAATCAATTACTTGGCACAAGTTATTACTCTACCACATGCATGTGACGTCATTAACAATGGCCCTTGAACTAATGTGGTTCAAAAATTAGAGATGCAACAGCGTTTGGGAAACAGTCGTGACTAGCTAGTTAATTTCCACTACAATGCATCATACTAAGGTGGTTAATCAGCAAGTTATGTTGTACAGGAAACACATCCCTGATCAACATTAAGTTGATTTATAGTTAGGTGCTCCTTTTTTTTTTGTAATTTACAATTACAATTGGTACACACATCAGTAATAAACACAACACCAATCTCACCTTGAGCTGAAGAACAACAATCTTTATCAATGACAATGGCACCTGTCATCTGGGTAGTGTCAGAATTTGGGAGAGGGACATCAGAACTGAGGCAGTAGAACAAAGCACAAATTGGGTCAAATTCAGGGTCAGGCTCAAGGTCACGACGAGTCCTTGCATGAAGCTCCATGCTTATCATTGTGAGGTGCTGTACCTATAGCAGGGAGATAAAAACGTAAGATGAGATCAGTTGAAATCCCATAAAAATAAACTTGAGTTTCTAACCATGTGACATGACATGAAGACAAAGCTTTTTTTCCCCCCTTTGTTAAAACTATATTTTACGTGTTTATGTAAGTTTGATTAATCACTCAGTTTAATGAAAGCAGTTCTTACTAAAACACAGTCAAAAGAAGATCCTACCTCATGCAATGCTTTGGCCTCCTGCAAGTTCTGCATACTGACTTTAAAACCATATGAATTACAGATTGATGGTCCCTCAATCTGGGAGTTTTCTCTCTTTGGAACATTCATAGTGGTAAGCTGATTCTGTAAGGGATATAATGCATATGCTATAAAAACCCTATAAAATACTAAAGGATTATAAGATTGAAACTTCAGGAGATTCATAAATTCATTAACTTTCATCTGAATAAATTCATCTGACCTTCATTTGTGTGGTAAGCAAAACTCTCCGTAAAGCATCTTTGTTTATGTTACCCTTCTGATGTAGTCGCTGTGATCTGGGCTCTATGTCTGTACAAAAACAGATCCAAAAGCGTTTTTCAATGAGAAGATAAATGTAAAAGCTTAGTAGTCATCTTTTTTGGAAATATATAAAGTCTAGTAAGCATGACTGCATAAGACAAGTAAGCATGACTTATTCACAATTTTCCTGATCTTATCAGCAAAAGAAAATATAATTATTTTACAACTATAATTGTAATAGTAATAGTACAATAGTAATATTTATGTCATAATTTCTTCAAATTAAACCAAACTTTTATTTTGGCAGTTTGCCATGAAGATCTTTGAGTTTCACTGTGTATTTGACGGTAGCTTTTCTCAAATTAAACAGTGAAAAGTGACTGTCAGAGTAGCTATGGTAATAAAATGCATGTGTTCATGTCCTTGGTTGTGTAGCAGACAAAACTATGCCATTCATTCACAAAGAAAAATGCAGAACACGCAGCCCTATTAGCGTCATGCACTGACTGGCTGTTGTCGCATTTATTTCTGCTCTTATAGACTGATAGATTAATCCCAATTGAGTAAAATGTCCACAGCTTATCATAGTCCTTGACAAATTTTATAATGATCTTGATGTGATATTGTTTATTTCCAAGCCCTATGTCAACCCCATCGACACAAAATAATTTACCTGTCATCATTAGGTGGGTTCCAGTATGAAAATGTTTGGGAACCCATTATAGATAACAGAGCTGAACAACTTAGTTAAAACATTCAAACTTTCAAGAAAAAAAACATAAAACTATACCTTCATTTCTTATTGGACTGTAGCTAGACCCATCGTCATCAATGTAGCTTCTCTGGTGGACAGGTGTGCTATGGAGCAGGTAAGAGCATTTGACATCAGAATCTAGGTTTTTAACAGGAAAAACTGATGGACTCAAGAGGTCCTTTGGCTGTACATTTTCAAGTGATGTGTCATTGATATTTTGAGACAGGTTCAAGCTGGGGGATTGTAATACATCAGTCAAATCCTCCTTGTCCTCCTCTTGTTTACTCTCAGCAGGCCTTTGTTGCAATGTAGAAAGATCAGGAGAATTTGGAGAAGTGATCGGACAACCTTTGTTTGTCTCTATGTCCAAGATGCATTTCGTACTCTTAGGGCTACTGTTAGATGAAGCTGCATTAACTGGTGAAATATGGAGTGGTAAACTTAAGCCATTCCTACTGATACTCTGCAACTCTGAAGACTTTTCATCTTTTTTCTTCCACGTTTTATGATTCTCTGAGGAAGGTAAATTAGAGTCCTCATTTTGAGGTGAGGTCCTGTCATATGTTCCAAGTTCCACAGTTGTCTGGCCACCCATTTGTTTCCCATCACTCTGAAGGCACTCGTACTGTTTTTTGGCTTGCAGCCAGAGCTGCACCTGTTCTCGACTTGGGGCACACTTGCAGGGAAGCATAATCACTTTTTGATCACTGCCAGAAAATGGGTTTTGATCCTTGGTCAATATAGAGGATTTACACCCATTGTCTGGTGCAGAGGCTTGATTTGTCATTGCAGAAAATGCAATTTTCCAAAATTGTAAGCCGTTTTGAGATAAGTCTCCATGAAATTCAACTAGTTCATTCGCCAGTCTGGTTTCCAAAATCAACTTCCGACCACCAACCCCCCTGGAACAACAACAGTGAAAAGGTTATGGATCACTTCTTTTGATTTCATAGTCCAACTTAAAAGAATATAAAAACACAAAACCCATGCGGGGCTTCCATCATAAATGTTACCTTGGCTTCAAGGGTGCATCTGATGGGTCACTGCAGAATGGTTCCTGGTAGGTGGCTTCTGAGAGGTCCAGATCCATCAGAGTAGCTAAGATTTCTTCCCGTGTAGGTGGAGACATGAGAGGTTTGAGAATGTGAGTTCCCCCACTCTTTGAACTCTGACCTCCATTTTTCAGCTGGTACAGCGAGTTGATGGACTGTGGGGAACTGCTTGGTGTTGCTGAACTGGCATCTAGGGGATCACTATTTGGGGAAACACCATTATAAGCAAAAGAAGCAGAAGTAAGGGGGGAAAAGGGCTCTGGGTCAAGCAACACATCTTTCTTTTCACAGTGAAAGTCCTGAAAGTGGCTGAGGCCATGGATTTTACCTAAACAGCCCCCCCAATCTTTGCTAAAGATCTTTTCTGAATCAAGAGATACCTTATTGGGATAAACTTTGCCACTTTCACGAAATGACAGTTCTGGACTAAGAGCCCCAGACTTATGCAAGTCCTGTTCATGCTTGCTGCTCTCATCAACATCAAACAACTTTTGTGTCCTGTCGCCTAACCCAACAAGGGCATTGATTGCCTCCTGACTGACATCACTGAGGAACTTCTGAGGCAAGTTCCTATCAGTTAACACAAACTGGTTACCAGAATAAAGACTGGAGAACTCTGTTTGCCCAATGGCATTGATATCAAAGCTGTAATTGTCTGCGAGCTCTGGGGACAAGCTATCTTCAATAGAGCAACAGCTGTCAAAGCCAGGGTCAGAGAAAAACACAGGACTGTCATCTGATGAAAGATGGTCAATTCTCAAATCATCCGGTTTAATTTTATTACTTCTGATTTTGAACTGTAACTCTTTTGGCACTTTAGTTCTTGCATCCCTTGGTTTTCTTGATGTTGATGAATGAGCGGTTTTAGATTTGGCTGTTTTGGGAATATTTGTAGGTTGACAGGTAGAAGACATATCCTGAGTCACATGATCGCTTTCATGTGGTTCCTTTCCTGCCTTGAGTTGCCTCTTCTGGAGAAGTTCCTTCAAGACAGCGAGCCCAGAAGGCAACTCAGGAACACACATTTCGTCAATTTTAGGGTCTGAGGACAATGTAAGACCTGTGTGAAATCCAGCTTTAATTGCACTCTTAGCAGAGGGCATAAGGGAGGATCTACAATCGACAGACTCCAATAAAGTTATGGTATCTTTCTTTTTTGTTTGCGGTTTTCTTGATTTTTTGGTCGTTTTTCTGGTTGACTGCAAATGCTGTACAGTTCTGGGGTTTTCCTCATGGCCAGAGACCTCTGATTTGAATTTATATAGATTTTTTGTGATAGTCCCATCTTGACTCATATTTTGTGATTTTGAATTGGAACTGCTGTATGTGATGACGGAACATGGATGTCCAACCATCTTGGTGGATGGGGAAAGAATATGATTTAGAGATTTTTCAATACAGGGATTGAAGACAATCTGTGAGTCATTTGAGGCAATAGTATTGAAGACAAAAAAATCTTGATTTGATTTTTTTCCAGTGCTGGTGACCTCTGTTTGAGAGCCTGAACAACTGATAGTAACGTCCTCTTGACTGCTTTTTAGAGAACTGGGATGTTGATAAGGAGTTAAGTCATCAGATGAGGAAGTAATAGGTGCATTGTTAACTGAATGTGGAGCCTGTGAATGATCACTCTTCTCACGTTGGACCTGTTTTTTTCTTGGGACTTGCTTTTCATTCAGCATCCTGTCTTTCTGAGAGGTAGATGTGTCATCTTCCAGAACAATTCCTTCAATACTTTTACAACGTTTCTTATGTCTCCTTGAAGCCGCTCGAATACCTTTCCTCTGTGAATCCACAGTTGTCACTGAATCTTTGTTCACTGACTTTGTTGTAGTATTCGTTTGTCTTTTTGGGCTGGTAGCAGAAGTCTTTTTAGACCTGGGTGTTCTGCTTCTATCCCAAAGACCTCTGTGGTATGGTTTTGGAGCTAGTACTTGAGAGGATGAACCTAGACATGGATCATTATGTGGGTTTATTAGATTTGAATTTGATCCCAGTAAGGGCTCAGTAGGAGACCAACATCTAGGTGGGGTTGAATCAGTAGGACTGGAGGCTCTTTCTGACAAATAACCCAACTCCACCATCACATCAGAATACTCTGTACAGCAGTCATCAGTGAACTCATTATAACAAGGCCATGGAGGGGGTAATTTCGGTAAAGTTATCAGTGCTTTTGCATGCTTCACCCTCCTAGTCTGACCAGCTCGTGGACACCTAGATTTTGGAGAGGTGCCGGCCCTCTTTGACACTGGGTTCACCTTAGCCTTTCGTTTGGGACACTTCTTTACTTTTGGCTCAAGTAGCGGGTACTTCACTGCTGTAGACTCTGGCACTTTGGGCCAGAATTCTTTGAGAGGAGCGAGCTTTTTGTATTCGGCAAGCTTTTCTGGTGTTAAAACGGTGCAAGTTTCATCAGCGTTAATTTTAGAAATCTTCACTAACATGTTTTTCTGACCTTTGAATCTGTTAATGATTATATATTTAATGATGATTGGTGGCTCTTTTTTAGTCAGTTTCCTCTTTTTTTGGCTAAAGACATGATCTTTGCCCTTAAGGCCTTCATGTTGCACCAAAGCTTGTTTGAAAGAACCAGAACTTGCCTGATCTCCATTTTCACTGTTGTAACTCATTTTCCTTTTTGCCCGCAAGGTATATTTGCTACCTGGTAAACTGGACACCTTGGTGCAAGAGATTTTGGAAGGAATATCTGCAAGTTTATCCTCTACTGAGTTCTTAATCAAACCTTCAATGGTTGGTGGATCTGACGTTTCCATGTCAACCTCCTTATACGTTTCTTTCTGGTTAATAGAGCCTAGAGCGTTGGAAAGAAGTGCTGTGGCTTCCTCTTTCATAGGAGAAGGGGTCCTCACAGGACTTACCCTTTTTTGACCCAACGTTGTTTTCTTTTTGATCAACTTTAACCTTGACCTTCGCTGTTCAGGATGGTCTAAGGTAGAGCAACCATCCCCAGTCTTGCTCCCAGTCGGTTTCTTGATGGGTCTGGACAGGCAATTAGACAGAATAACGCTGGGGAAAAATTTGTAGTGTGCCTCCTGTTGTGCCACAATGGTCCTCTCAGTTTTATTCTCTTGGTAATCCTCATATCTTATTTTCAGTTTGCTGACATCTTCCTCTTTTTTATCCTGTGCTGTCTCATCTTCTTGAGGGCCCAAAGCTTGGCTCTCTTCCATAGGGCTTTGTGTCTGGTCAAAACTTATCACTGGTCTTCTGCAGTCATTTGGATTGAGTTGCATTTCAGTCTTGGTGGGACAGTTCATCAGCTCAGAGTAACATACAAAGAAGCCCTTGTGATTCTCTGGGATGGATAAATGGTTATTTTCCACATTTTTAATACCGGTAGAATTTTTTATGCTCTGGGCAAGCTTAGAGTTTCCAAAAATTGAATCATCAGGATCTGGCTGATTAAGGCCAGTGGCTTGGTTTTCATCAGTGTACAAAGAGTGCACACCTGTTTTTTCAGCACCAAGTTTAGATATATTTGCGGTTTTAAAAGGAATTGGGTGTTTAACTGGTGGAAAATATGGCACCTCTTTGTTAACTCTTAATCCAGTTGAATATTCATTTGCCTCTTCACTTTTTAAATGCTTTTCTGCTAAATCCTCTTGATTGAGTTTCTGTTCAGCACATTTGTATTCAATAACAATTTTAGCAGAAGATGGTGGCTCCATACGAACAGCTTCATTTGGAAAAACATTTCTGCTACCAAGGATCTTGTCTGTTGCTTTTAGAGATGAGCGTGTCCGGGATTCCTTGTCTGTTAGTGATGAATCTACAGGAAACATGACAACAAGTATGTATATACCACTGCACCAAAAGCAATCATACTTTTCATTGCAATTTATTAAATTAAATTAATTAAAATTCTACTTACCACTATTCTCATCTGCAGCTCCATCCAACTGTGGAATGGACAGATCAGTAAGAGCAGCACTGTTTCCCTTCCAATATATCTCTTCATCTGATGAGGCCTGCTGCTCCTCACTGGAGCTTTCGTTTGCTTCTTTCATACATAATCTGTGCAGGAAGGCAACACAGATTATGATTAAACAACATGCCATCAATTTAAATAATCGAAAAGCATAACATCACACAGGCACCATCTGCTGTGGACCAGCCAGTGTTTTCCTAAGAGGTCTATTCTGAATGCCTGTTAAGAAAGGTATAATAAGTTAAGCTTTCTGCTCAAATGAACCTGACTGACCATATAACATATAATAAGAACTGTATAATGTAGTTAAAATAACTATATAATTAATGCAAACAAGAATTAAAAGCATATAATAGACAATTCCAACAATACTAACGGGAAGTCTGGTGACCTTTGCCCAGCAGAAAGTCCTGGCATGTCACAGTCCCATCTTTGGGACATGATTCTACTGAGCTCTGACTCCTCTTTCTCCAGCTCAGGCCCAGCTTCCTCATCATCACTGTTACAGACACAGCTAGAAATCCCTGACAGCTGCTGGGACACTGCTCTGGACCTGTCGGCTCTAAATCCATCATCAGCCAATGCTTCAAACAGATCAACCATAGCCTGGTCTTGACTGCTGTCTGTTAAAACATTGTGGAAAATGTAAATGTAATCTTGAAAATATAATTAGAGCATGTACTGTAGAAGTATGTACACGCATGCAAAACAAAATTGTGAATATAAAGATATGCACACAAAGCATTTTTTTCTTCATCGGTTTTTGTGTTTTCCAGTATAAATATCCAAAACATGGGTTTACTTGAAAAGCACGTAACACATTAAAATATATTAAGACTTGTTTTAAGATAATGTATTTTGAAATTCACTTTTTCCTACTGCCATTTTTTTTTTACCATAAATCTAGTGAATGTTATATAAAATATAAAAATACTAACAAAACTGAATATAGATTAAAAATATATGTTCTAGAGTAATATATTTTACTGTATGTTTGGATCTCAGTAAAAAATAATTTTTAATATTTTTTTATTGAAGGAAAAAAATTGCAGTGTGAAAACAATCAAGGGAAAATGTAAGTTTTTGCTTGTGTAAACAGATATATTAGTTAGTGATAATCTCAGTACCAAGTATTGCTGATTGGTTGGGTCCCTGAGAATGAGGGAGGAAGGTCTGACTGTTCTCCAACAAACTCAAAATGGCCTCTTCATCAACAACTGCAACTTCAGCATCTTTCCCACAATGCCTTTTTGCATCTATATGGTGAAAAAAGGAAACATTTTTAATAATACATTCAATTTGAAAGGGGTCCTATCATGCTTTTTTTCCTTTAGTGTACAATGTTGCGGTTTGTGCATGAAAACAATCTGCAATGTTACAAAGCATAAAGTGCACTCCAAAGGTAGTTATTCTCTGTATTATTAAACACTGTTTCTGAACTCCCTCAAACACCTGAACTGCTTAGTTTTCAATGTCACGTTTTTTTTTATGTCACATGAGTGCAATAGAGATGATAATCAAAAACAAGCAGATGTTTTGTTCATTGTTGCCATAGTAACCAAGGCATGAGCTGTAAAGGCACAGCCCTTTTCTGGAAAGGGTGCACAGGGTGCAGCAGCTCACTTGCATTTAAAGATACATACGAAAAAAAATCAAAATTTTTGCTTCCAGCCAAAAATGGATATTGACATCATGGTATAATATATGATCAGTGGGGTATTTTGAGCTGAAGGACCTATTCAAGCAATTTTCTATGAGGCTAGTGTTAACATAATTCTTCATATAAACTGTGGCAATATTTCCTGCACTGCTACTGAGAACAGGACTGGCACATCACTTCTGGTGAATCTTCAGAGTTCTGTTATCTTCCAATGATGTAGTCCTCACTGACTAGGACAGGACTATCAAGAGAATATTAACAATATAACAAAACAAAACAAAACTAAAATTTATTATTTCCTTCCACTAAGAGTACCCTCCAAGGTGTACCTGTACTTAAAATAACCTGTTCAAACTGGATGAAATGTTCGGTCTTGCAACATAAAAAAGAATGTTCTCGGTTACAGCTGTTTGAGAAATAAAGGTTATATGACTTGTCTTGACATTGATTGAAATGACTATCATGTGATGTAGTAGTAGAACATCTTGCATAGAACAAAACCCATAAAAGTGCATTTCAGTGGAACTTTAACTTTAAAAATGTACAAAATTATCCAAATTAAAAGGCAAAATTTGTCCCGTATGCAAAATTTAATGACCCATAAACAAAACTGTGACAGTGACAGAGTACAGTGCTATATTTATCTTACAGTATTTTGACTGATATCTTGGTTAAAAAAAAAAGTTCAAAATAAATGTGTATTTAACATTTTTAAATGGACTACAGCAAAAGTTTGTAGCTGTAGACTAAAGCTGTCAACACTGCCTTTAATATTTCAACAGCTGGAAATCAATAATCAACCCTTTCATATATTTATAATATCGTAACTGGGCCCCTGGCGTGACTTTTAAAAATTGTACTGTTATTTTTGAGAGTAATTGTATATGTGGTCAAGGGGTTACTTGAGACTGTGCACCTCACCTTTAAATGCATATTGATGCACATTCACTTGGCTGGCAGGTATGCAAGGCAAGTCATCTGGGCTCAGCACAGTAGGATAGAGTGAGAGCTCAGGGAAAGAGTCAACTTCAGACCCAGTTTGAGTCCTACAAAACAAGATAAACATCAAGCCCTGCCTGCCCACTCTCAAGCAATTCAATGCAGCAAACATTCATTCCACCTACTTCTATTAGCATCCTTACACCTTCACCAGAGATTATGGTGTGCGTGTGTGTGGGTTTATGCATGTGTGGGTTTGGGCTGTGTTATGTCCTAAGACATATATTTTATTTTATTTGTATGTTATACATTTGATTTGTGAAGAGGTATATTTGTATTTTGCTCCTTCTTTGTATTCTCTCTTTTCTTTAGACTCTGACATCATGTTGGGTGGAGCTCAAGATTGATAATTTATTCTTGTTACCATCAACAATGACCCAAGATAAAAGCTAAGCTGATTCATTAAACTTGAGTGTGGAGGACTGAAGCGCACATACCTCTGTTGGCTGGTGCTATGTTGATGTATTTCTCTAGTAATGTTAATGTCTCACTGTTTAACTGCAGCCAATTACCCTTGCAGTTAGCTAAGCTGAATTCAACATTTGACAACATACCTAATTCCAGAGGAGACGGAAAAAGAACACCTAATTAATGCTTAATATAGCAACTGTAGAAATGGAACCTCTGTCCTTCAGTCACCTTTTTGATAGAACCACAACTTAGGAAATATACTAAATGTTGTACTATTGTTGACATTGTATTGCTTACTCAAAATATATCATTGAAACTTTTAAAACAGTTTTGGAAATCTCAATTCAGTGAACTGACTTGCCTTAAGCTTAAGCTATTTTCTGTAAATGTACAAGATTTCTGATTCATTAGTCTCTATAGGTAAATAACTAGAAGAGTAAAGCATGGTAAATGATAAAATTATTTGCACTAGTGTGTTACAAATGGTTGTACCTGCTTTTTCAATTTTTTGCATAGAGGTGGTTTCCATACAGCTGTCAGGACCGTGGGTAGTGATTATAACATTGCATTGAAACGTTTTGTCCCTCAATTTCTATTGTACACTTTGTTAGACAGAAATTCACAATTTATTTCTTTTGCTTCCAACCTGGAGATGGAAAACACATTTATTAGAAACATATGGAAAACTTCACTCACATGTCAAATTCATTTTCCTTGAGAATTTCTTTGAATCTCTTCATGAAGATTTTTTCACTCTCTGCAAACTCTACAAAGCCTCGATCTGAAACAGTAGCCATCGCGCAACATCGTAAACAATATTAATAGTGGTGCTGCAAAAAAAAAATAAAAAATTCCATACAAGATCTTTTCTCACCTTGTGATTCAGGCATGTCAATATGAGAACTTTGACATCTCTCCTGTCGTCGCTGTTTCTCATCATCCCAGATGGCCTGAAGACCAGGGTTTCTCCCAATCTGATCTGGGCACAAAATAAACAAAATTAATAAATAAAAAAAAAAGCATACTCATAAAATTTACTACACAAATAACACAACTCCAGAGAGACTTAATGTGCACAGTTGATTCCAACAAAGTTTGATTTTACCATGTTGCTTTTCTAATTTTACAACTAAATAAAACAACTAATTTTATGAACATTTAAACTAAAATTTTGTAACAGAGTAGTCAGTCAAAAAAAAAAAAAAAAATCTGTATAAGCAATCTATCTGAGCCAATATAATTATGAATCAAACAGTTAAATTTCATACTGAATATCGCTGAAAAATAGGTCATATACATGCTTGCCTTGCAGTAACCCTTTAGGGCAGCGTTTCCCAATCCCGTGAGGGGGCGTGAGGACTGGGATTGGGAACCACTGCTTTAGGGTAACAATTTATATACACTATATAAATTAAGTATGCACAACAATTATTAGTTTATAGTTTATTAGTTTATAGTTAATTCATAGTTCATAAACTGTAGTTAATACATTAATAGACTGTACAAATAGTGAGTTCTTCATTCATTGTCACTGTACTTAACACAATTATTGTTTTATTAGCTCATATGTAGAGAGGTAGATAATGCTTTGTTGACAGCTTTTAACCGTAAATAGTTTTCACTTTAGATTAGGTAACAGAAAATCCAGAAATAGCATTTCTCAAGTGTCAAGTTCTTTAAACAGACCTTTACTTTTACATTTTTACAACCTTTACATTAACTGCATTGTTATTAAGTGTTCCTTCAAATTCCACAAACTGTATATTGTGTATATATAACCAATTAACAATTCCTTTACTACGACCTAATTAAATAATAGTGTTAAAGTGTTAATTACAGTGAAAATGAAGAACTCAATATACAGTATATAAGCCTATTAATATATTAACAAATGTAGAGACTACAATACATAAACTATGAATAAACTATAAACTAATAGTTTGTTAATGATTTGAAAGTACTTTATTAGTGTATACAAGTGTCACTCACTTTAGAGAGATTCTTACTATTAACTAGTTGCTTATTAGCACACATATTACTAGCATATTGGCTGTTTATTAGTAATTATAATGTCTTATTCTGTATGGCCATATTTTAAATCCCTTGATTTATGCAATCATGGCTGTTATTACCCAGTGTAGACAGGGATTTGCGCTCTCTCTCTCTCTCACACACACACACACACACACACACACAAACAAACAAATCAACCAATCCTTACTCTCAATCTCTAGGCGGTTGAGAACATCAGCAGCCACGGCATCAACCTCCAGCTCACACACACTCATCCGTTCCACCTCCTCTAAAATCAGAGAACTGCAAAAACACATACCACACATGAAATAAAGGTCAAAATGCCATACAATGCTTGTATGTATTGATGTATAGCAAAAACACAGACACACCTTGGTATGTTGTCATCCTCCCAGCGCATTGTATCACTCAGCCCGCCATCACTGAGTTTAGACATGCAGGGATACTTATATGGGCTGGAGCTACCCCCTCTATTTGACATATGCTCTCCTACTACAGAATCAGAAACAAGTAGTATTAAAGGTGCAAGTTGTAGGCAAAGAGTCTGTATGCCACCAGAATAGAACAAAATGAACAAAAACATAACATAAAAAGCTTAGGAATTACAACCACTTTTATAAAGTCCTCCCATTTTCAGGGGCTCAAACGTAATTGGACAAATAAATATAATCTATAATAATAGATAATATAATAAATAAAATGTTAATTTTTGATATTTTGTTTAGAATCCTTTGCAGGCAATGACTGCCTTAAGTCTGGAACTCATGGACATCAGCAGAGACTGGGTTTCCTCCTTCATGATGCTTTGCCAGGTCTATACTGCAGCTGTCTTCAGTTGTTTGTTTGCAGGTCTTTCTGCCTTTAGTTTTGTCTTCAGCAAGTGAAATGCAGCTCAATCGGGTTGAGATCAGGAGATTGACTTGGCCATTGCAGAATAATCCACTTTTTTTCGTCCAAAGAATGCTTTTCCAGAAGTGGTATGGCTTTTTTAGGTGTTTTTGGCAAAGTCTAATCTGGCCTTGTTTGCACCTTGTGGTGAACACTCTGTATTTGTTCTCCTGAAGTCATCTCTTGATTGTAGACTTTGACAGTGACACGTCTACCTCCCGGAGAGTGTTCTTCACTTGACTGGATGTTTTTCTTTATCATGGAGAGGATCCTCCGATCATCCACTACTGTTGTGCTCCATGGATGCCCAGGCTTTTTTATGTTGCTGAACTCACCAGTGCGTTCTTTTTTTGTCTCAGAATGTACCAAACTGTTGATTTGGCCACTCCTAATGTTCCTGCTCTCTCTCTCTCTCTGATGGATTTGTTTTGATTTTGAAGCCTAACAATTGTCTTTTTCACCTGCATGGAGATCTCCTTTGACCACATGATGTGGGTTCACAGCAACAGCTTCCAAATGCAAATGGCACACTTAGAATCAACTCCCGACCTTTTACCTGCTTAATTGATGTTGAAATAATGAAGGAATAGCACACATATGTCCATAAAACAGCTTTTGAGTCAATTGTCCAATTATATATGATCTCTTGAAAAAGGGGAGGGGGGGAGGTACATATTAAAGAGCTGTAATTACTTACATTTTCCTCCTATTGTGATGAGAATACCCTCAAATTAAAGCTCAGAGTGTGCACTTTAAGCCCATATTCATTATATAACTAACTTAAATATGTTTTAGTCAACAGCTAAAATAATAAAAATTGTGCCTGTGTCCAAATATATATAGACCTAACTGTATAATTATTAGTATACAATGAGTGACAACTTAGTGAGGAAGTGAGTTGTCAGATCGCTGATGTCTGAGTTTGATTCAGTCTTGACTTGTGAACAGGTTTGACATGTTAAAAAAATTAAATTAAATAAATAATTGGGCACCCCTTTTCAGTGCTGCGCTTGTTGTCTTCTGTCTTCCAGTTTGTATTTCCACAGCAAGGTAGTGTGAATTTAAGAATGACCATAACATTTTTTGGGTCTACTGATATTTGTTATGCTTCAAACATTAAAATGCACATGATATCTTTCATTAACTATACAATAAGTAAATCCCTTCACCAGCTAATTACTCTTCAACAGTGATGCTATAGTGATACTGCAAAAACTGAAGTTTGAAGACAGAATTCTAAAGATGTGCACTTGTTTCTTTGGGGCATAAGGTCTATATACTGTTATATGACATAACAGGGCCTGAACGGGGTGTGAGACTGTCTTGCACACAATTTTAAACATTTACAAAAGTTCTGCAATCACAATGCAGTAATTCCCACACACCTTAACTATATCACATGAGTGAAACTACACCCCCCGATATTAAATTAAAATACATTAACTAAAGAATTACACATGCAACAATCATATTTGCAGAAAGCACACTTTGTGCTCAAAATCTCAAAAATTTAATAATTAGAGAGAGTAAAGATACATTTCCAAAAGCACAAAAATAAAAAAACATTTAAAAAAACCTCAGTTATGTTCCTGTGACTTTGTAGTCATGAGGCAAGTGAAGACTGACACCTCTAGACAGCTCTTCTGTGATTGGTCAAAGCACCCCGCACTGTGCACTGTGGTATCATGGGGGGGAGGGGGAGTTATGGGTTTTGATGTGGTGTACCGAATTTGGTGGTATTAGATTTTAAGGTATGGTTGCTAAGTGATTTCAGTTTGAACAAAATGAACAAAATTGCTGACTCTATCAATTTCAAATAAGTGTAGCTCAGTCATTTTTTTGTCCGATTCCAATAAATCATACATTTTGAAGGTTTTAACAAAACTCATTTATGAAAATTTGTTCATTGTGACTCATTTTGCCAGCATGGGTCGTTATTATGAAAAATTACTTGTATTGTGATATAAGATTTTGGTTATATCGCCCTCCCCTATTTAAGGCTAATTGTGTGCATGTGTGTGTTACCTGTTGCATGGTTTTTTCGAAACTTAACAGCAGCAAGACTGATCATGTTCATTCCGTAGAGGTTGTAATCGATAAAGAGCTGCAGCAGGAAGGGAATGTGAGCTTCATGGGGCTGAAAACTCTTATTCATTACAGCTCCACCCTGCAGGAGTTCACTCACCCTACAAAAAAGAAAACACACATACAATCAGCAACACCTATCATATCCTGATATACCACTCCTCCACCCACAGAACAATTAGCACCAAATCACCAAAGGTTAGTTTGGCTCCAAATTTTTAGTAGTCGATACCAATACAAGTGAAATATGCAATACTTATTTTAGTACATCACAAGAAAACTTCTGATATTTAAAATGTGAAATAACAGTGCCATATAACCAAGCTTTTCTCAAATAAGTGCACTGCGCTCTGTCACTAATGCCACAGAAAATGCTGATTGCTACTACAGGTGCATCTCAATAAATTAGAATGTCGTGGAAAAGTTCATTTATTTCAGTAATTCAACTCAAATTGTGAAACTCGTGTATTAAATAAATTCAATGCACACAGACTGAAGTAGTTTAAGTCTTTGGTTCTTTTAATTGTGATGATTTTGGCTCACATTTAACAAAAACCCACCAATTCACTATCTCAACAAATTAGAATACTTCATAAGACCAATAAAAAAAAACATTTTTAGTGAATTGTTGGCCTTCTGGAAAGTATGTTAATTTACTGTACATGTACTCAGTACTTGGTAGGGGCTCCTTTTGCTTTATTTACTGCCTCAATTCGGTGTGGCATGGAGGTGATCAGTTTGTGGCACTGCTGAGGTGGTATGGAAGCCCAGGTTTCTTTGACAGTGGCCTTCAGCTCATCTGCATTTTTTGGTCTCTTGTTTCTTATTTTCCTCTTGACAATAGGAAAGGTCTGGTGAGTTTGCTGGCCAGTCAAGCACACCAACACCATGGTCATTTAACCAAATTTTGGTGCTTTTGGCAGTGTGGGCAGGTGCCAAA
>NW_015555865.1:75026-86043 GCF_001515605.1 Sinocyclocheilus anshuiensis
ACAATTTGAGTTGAATTACTGAAATAAATGAACTTTTCCACAACATTCTAATTTATTGAGATGCACCTGTAATTCTACTACCAAAAAAATGATTTTTCTTGATGTTGCATCAATGTGCTGTCCTTAATGCTCTCTGTATGATGCAAAATTAATGTAAACAGTTATATATACAGAGGGGATCAAACATCTGATGTTAAAACAGATCTGTGCAGTGTGAATGCAGTCTCTTATACATATCGCTGTCTATAATGTCAATAATAACAATAATCAATACCACTATAATAACACTAATTTACTTTTTAAAGTTATATTTATGGGATTTTTAATGCCTTTAATGTGATAGGACAGTAAAGAAGTGACAGGAAAGCATTGGGCGGAGAGAGGGGCAAAGGATCACAAGATGGGAATTGAACTCGGTTCGCCGCAAGCGCAGTTGTCGGCGCACTAACAGCAAGGCTATTGGCACCGACACTTATTTGAAGGCAGGTTTACTACTTGTAATGTTGCTTGTATGTGAAGCTATATTTAGTTAGTTTAAATGACTTTCATGATTAATCTGCAATTTTTTTAAAAGACATTTTATGATTACATTTTAAAATTAAATGTTGGCAGTGAAAACTCCAGGAAAAAAATGGATAGACAAGACAAATTGATGAACTGAAATTTGTTTTTGTAACCAAATTGTTATCCTTTAAATCATAAAAAAAAAATGGAATCGCATTTCAAGACTGCAAGACCTTTACAAGTCATAGCATCAACTTGAGCCAGAAGTACCAGTACTTCTTTCTTTTTTTTTAAGATTTATTTTTTGGTGTTTTTATGCCTTTATTTTGGATAGGATAGTAAGTTGACAGGAAGTGAAGTGGGAGTGAGAGAGGGGGGGAAGGGATCAGGAAAGGTCTGCGAGCCGGAACTTGAACTCGGGACACCCGGAGCACAGCGGCGCTACATGTGAAACACAGCGGCGCTGCCCACGAGCCACGAGGTTATCAGCACCCAAAGAAGTACCAGTACTTTTTGACATCCCTTGACACACTCACACAGTACGTACAGTTACAAACACACTTATTCATAAAAAGAAACAACAACTACCAGATTGCTAGGACTCACCTTTTGACCATCTGTGGGTTGTACAGGTAAATCTTCATAAAGGTTTTTTCCTTCATATGGTATCCATAGAAAGGCCTAAGGAGAGATAAGATGGTCAGATCTATGTACAAATGTTTCAACAGAAGAGAGAAATCAAATTTGTGTCTTTGCACTAGGGGTAGCACAGACGAGCTGATTAATTCTGGCACCAAACAACATTTTTTAACTAGCTGTGGGTAGTGTGATTTCATGTGCACTTGTTCTATACAACAGTTGTAGAACTCTGCAATTACATAGTATGAATGCATGTGCAGAGCTCTGTCTTTGGAATTCTTATTAATACAAACAATCATAAAGCAAATAAATAAATGACTAAATGAATAAGAGAACACTTAAATCACAGTATAACACCAAGTCAATTAAACAATCAGGGATATCATTCTGTCCGGTTACAAAGCATTAGTGACAGTGAATCAGTTTCACCTGCTTTGGTGCAAATGAAATGTAACAACAGGTGAACTGGAAAGGCAACAGCAAGAAAACCCCTAAAAAGGGAATGGTAACTAATGATAACCCACTCTCATTTAAATCTCCAATTCTCCTTCTCACTACCCAGTTTCCGTTTTGTTTAACTGTCCTGTCTTAATAAAAAGGCAAATACTATGATGCACTTCATCACATACTTTTGGGTGCTACTGTAGTGCTAGGTGATATACCATTATTTTTCAAATACTGCCATAATAGTGTCTAAGTGAAACAATTGCTTTATCTATTTAAAAATCACAAAGAGTGCTAAATAGAGTGTATTGAGAGGGGAGCTTTATTAACTGCACAACACAACACTGCCCTACTTGCCCATACAAACAAGCCATGGCTGCTTAATTTTAAGATTCAAATCCGATCAATCTACCTTTTACTTAACTGACTTAAAGACCAGTCTTAAAGGGGGAAAAAAGAGATGACTGACTTAAGACAGGTCTAAGCAGTCGCTTAATTATGGAGGCCAATGAGTTCTTTGGATCCTTCAGTGTATCAGTTTTTTTTTTGTAGCTTTCCCCAGATCTGTGCCTCGACACAATCCTTTTTCTGAGCTCTGAAGAAGTTATTTTGACCTTTAGCCTAATTTTTGATCTGATATGCATTTTCAGATGTTAGAACTTGCATAGAAAGGTTTATCTTTCCAAATCAAGTCCAATCAATTGAATTTGCTCAGTGTGTAGAAACAAAGATGATCCAAAGAAATGAAGCACCAGAGCTAAATTTTCAAATGTCACAGCAAAGGGTCTGAATACTATCAATGTGATTTCAGTTTTTTTTTTTTTTTCCTTTTCAATAAACTTAATGCAAAACCAGATTTAACTTTGCATTATGGAAAGTATAGATTGTGGGGAAAAACAGCATAGAATAAGGCTGCAACAATATGTGAAAAAAAATTAAAGGGACTTTAAGACTGAATACAGCCTGAATTGAATTTAAACATGTCAACATGTTGTTGTTAAAATGTGCTCTAGAAATAAATGTGTTTGACTGTTCAACTGAATCAAGCAATACCTCAGAAACACAAGTAAACTATGGAGATAGAATTGTTGCTTAATTCCAAATAAATAGATTATGATCAACAAATAAATGTAAAGAGATTAACAAAAATTAAACATATTGACAAATAAATAGAATGAGATCCACAAATAAAACTTAAAGTTTCACAAACATTAATTAAATTCACAAATAAATAAAATGAGATTTGCAAATAAAAAACATATTCACAAATATATATTTATGTCACAACCACAACTTTGCCTGGCATTTATTTGTGAATCGCGTCCTGTGCATTTGTAGATAGCTGCACGCATTTGTGAATAGCGTCCTGTCCATTTGCGAATTGTGAAACATTTCTTCCGTCAAGACGTGCTGACAATCCACAAATACGTGGACTCCACCCACCGTCTACTCAAGCCAATCAGATAACAACCACATTTCGCGGACCAATCGTAGCACGATCTCGCTATAGCCAATCACGCTTTGCTTTACAATCAGGGCGGTCTCGTCCTGAGATAACTTCATTCATCTGCATTGGCTCAAATAGGGAATATAAGGGCCATAAAATGGGTACAGTAAAAGATGTTTAAAGGGGTCATATGATGCTATTTTGTTTGGTGTAACAGAATATGTTGACATGCTTTAATGTTCAAAAAACACATTATTTTTCAAATACTGTACATTATTGTACGTCCTCTATGCCCCGCCTCTCTCAAACACGTCGTTTTCAACAAAGCCCCCTCCTTTGACAAGCGCAGTCTGTGTTTACAGTCTGGTTCAAACAATTATTTTGGTCTATATAGGTAATTTTGCCCTTCATGACAACTGTGAGGAGGGTGAATTTTTTTATAACTCATCCGTTTAAATTATATTAAGTCTTAAAGTTCTGCATAATTAAGGGCGTGGCCACTTGAGTGACAGGTGGATTGCTGCTGCTGTCACCACCGTCGAGCTAGGTGAGCATTTGAACAGTCAATAGCAAATAATTAAACTAATAAAAAACATACTTACAGTCGCTGATTCAGAAGCCCCAGATTGTCATAGCAAAGTCGGAATTGACCTTGCTACAAATGCACAGGATGTGATTCAAAAATAAATGCCAGGCAAAGTTGTGGTTGTGACATAAATATATATTTGTGAATATGTTTTTTTATTTGCAAATCTCTATTTATTTGTGAATTGAATTAATGTTTGTGAAATTTTAAGATTTATTTGTGGATGTCATTCTATTTATTTGTCAATATGTTTAATGTTTGTTAATCTATTTACATTTATTTATGGATCGTAATCTATTTATTTGGAATTAAGCAACAATTATATCTCCATAGTAAACGCACTCTTCTGTGACTGGCGTACTTCTTTGAATCGTATTTATCATGTGTGCAATGTGTCTTAATGCTCAAGATGGCCAGTGCTGTAATGGAGCCGTATGTTTGAGCTAGGAACCACAATGATTGCCTCCAAGTCCAAAATACTTGGCACTGCCATAGCTTTCAATATAAATAAATAATTTAAATAAATTATACACAAAAAAAAAAAAACTAAAATCGCAAATTCGCAATATTAACCTTAAAGTTTTTTGTTTTTTTTCCATTGTTTCCATTTTTATTCCCAACGTCCCAAGGTGCACTTATGTTAGCAGAATTTTTACATCAAAAGCTGTGTCCCAATTCAGAGGCTGCAGTCGATGACTGGATGCATCACAGCATCGTGACGAAAGCTTTCCCACATCGAAGAAACCTTCAAATGCATCCTTCATTTCCTGGGCAATGAAAAATACAACTAATGGATCCATTACAACCAGAGAATAATTGCGGATCAGTGACAACAGGATTTTTGTGAAAGAAAATTTTAAAGTGTAATCCGGTATTAAAGTACTGGGTCTGTACTGTGTCTGAATTTGCTTAAATATCTAACAATATAAATAAAATGAAAAAAAAAAAAGCTGTTTAAATGCTGACATATCTTACTAAGGAGGATGCGATTTTATATATTGATTTTTTTTTATGTACGTACATAAATGGACCAATGTGAACATATTTAGGCATGTCATGAACCCCGTTTAGTTTTCAGACAGCTAATCACTTTCAAAATAATACACACATTACTGCCATTCTTCGACAGTAGCTTTCACAATTGCTAGGATCAGTCCTCTGTAGGCTAGACCATCCATTTAACAATGCTTGGTACAACCTTTGCAGACTTCGAAAGTGTTGCCTATGAAGTCTGCATCTTTCGATGTATGCAGCTTATGAATTGGGAGACAGCAATTTTCTACATTGATTTTAGAACACCGTTTAAATGGCCAGGTGCTCACTTCTATAATTGGGAATATTCTTTGCATATGCTCTCAAGACAACATATCCAAACTTTAAGTGCGAATGGAAAACAAAGTTGTTGTTTTTTAATTACTTGAAATGGCAATAAGCCTAGATACAGACAGGGCTCTACGCACCTGGCAAGGCTGAGCACCTCTGATAATTATATAGTTATCAAAACAACTGTAGATTATTATTCAGTACAGTGGAAAAATTAACAGACAATCAGACGTTTTACAATAAAAAGCAGCCTTTCAGTTTTTAGCATCCAATGTCCTCCCCCAAGAAAAATTGCAGTCCTTTACTCCCACAGGACAGGAAGAGCTTACAAAACTTACACTACATCAAAACTAACGACATGTACACTAGATCCCTACCACTAAACTACTGAAAGGAATCTCACAGAGGGAGCAAGTCTGCTTCATATGCACACTTCAGGCCACTCCACAGACCACAACGCAACAAGATTGTGACGTCATCGCAGATCGCGTTTTGCAAGGGTTCTGCCAGAAGTGGGCACTCATGCAACATAATCAATGACGTACATCCAAGTAAACAAGACGGAGGGAAGTTTGCGAGTGAAGGGCATAAAAAAAATGAACTGGAACGCAGCCATAGTGATCCTAAAGACCTTGATTAGCTTGTTCAGGTGTGTTTGATTAGGGTTGGAGCTGAACTCTGCAGGACAATGGATCTCACAGGCCAGATTTGAGAACCCCTGCTCTAGATCCTATAGTGCAGTAGTTCTCAATTACAGTCCTCACATAAAACCGTTCTGCATATTTTGCATGTCTCTCTTATTTAACACACCTGATTCAGATAACCAGCTTGTTAGAAGAGAGCTAATGCGTGAACTGTTTTCCTATTGACATGATCCCTACACCGCGTTCTTTGCTCTCTACTCCCTGGGCACATGAAATCCATTGAAGTTTACTTCACTTTGAAACATTCATTCATGGATTTGTGCTATGCTACGGCCTGCAGTATCTTCACACACAGACAAAACTTACTAGAGAAGTGTGAAATGTGACAATATACCTCTGTCAATAAATACAATTTAAATTAATGTCTCGCACACTTTAATCCCCTTTGAATGGACCGTATATGTGCCCTTCAAACAATGTTCCATATGTTCATGGTGGAATATCCTGTGATGTCCACTTCACAGGGAACTTAAGGTCAAATAGAAGAAACGTCTGAAGTGATGAGAGATGCATACAAAATGTGCAGAGCGGTGGTACGTGAGGACTGGAATTGAGAACAACTGCTATAGTGAATTGGCAAATTACAGACCCAACTCAAATCCTACTTATGTCTATAATATTACAAAAAGTTGTATCTGCTTAATTATGCTCCTTTTTGCAGGAAAGCCCTAAACGGTCTAGTTTCTTAATATTTAACTGATCCTCTATCATGCTACAACACATCATGTTCTTTAAGGTCACAAAACTCTGGACTTTTTATAGTACTAAAAACAAAGTTTACTAATGGTGGCAGAACATTTTGCATTTGGCTCAAACACTGGAATAGCCTTCCTAAAAATATCTGGGGGTCAGACATACTCTCTAAATCTAAGTTAAAGAGCCATGTCTTCCAGCCAAGCATTCACAAAACGCAATCAAATACTATCTTTATATTGTAATTATGATCATAAGATGTAATCATTGCCTAACATATTCATTATATCTACTTAACTGAAATAATGATGAGTCCCATGCATGATCTGTCTCATAGCAGTATACTACTGCCACATGGATAATATTTTGACACACTCATCTCTGAATAATTAACAGACTACTTCCTGATTGTACCATTGAAAACAATTGTGAAAAGTGTTACACTACATACTGAATTCAATTTTATATGTGGAACTGTTTTGAAAACTTTTGCCATGAACTTAACACTAAAGTTGCCAAGATTAACTACTTATGAAGTGTTGAATATAGCATTCTATTTAGATATATGCTTTTTATTAATATTATTTCATATTATCAAGTTTCACTGAGCAGTGTAGACAATCAACTATAGAGGAAGTTTTGGTGAAAGTGCAACTCTGAGCTGGCACTTTTTGATTGACATCTGATTTAAAAAAAGGGAGCACTCTTTGCTCGCTTCTGTATATAATTTAATCAATTTATATAAAATATACTAGTAAAAGGAACAATGTGAAGCTGATAATTTAGTCACTGGTTGCTTACATGTTGCAACATTATTGTTGGGTCCATATCGTTCCATAAGAAAATTTGCAAAGCCTGCAAACCAAACCAAATTTCTACTGGTTTACCAAAGAATCCATGGTGAAATACACCGAACAAACAAATAATGCTCTGAAACATTCATATGGTTGAAAATAAACAGCCACTTTCGTAACACAAGATTTAAAAGGTCATGTTTTTAGTGCAGTGATCCTGTCCCGTATTTCTTCTGCCTGAACACATTAATGCACCAGTGGGTGGGCTAAGAGGCAATGATGAAGTAGGTGTTGATCTGTGTTTGTGCAGGCAGGCTTGTGCAGATATATAAATCTCTTATGTAATAAAAACCTAAATCAAATTAGTTAAAATTAGTAGTGGTCCAAGAAAACACTAGTGTGCACTTGTGTGCCTTTTACACATACATGCCAGACACCAGAACCACTTTAAAGATGTGCTGCACATTAGAAGAGGGGTTTCCCATGCTGACATTCAGGGCTCTGTCGATACTGTAGGCCAACTGCTGAAGGTAACGGTCTGCATCCTGTCCAAACCCATCATACGGCACATAGATGTATGGGAACACACCATGCAGATGAAGACATGTCTTCTGGCCTAGAAACAAAAGAGAAAGAGAATCAGCATCATCTTAAACAAGTGACAAACATTTTTTTTAAATAAAAGCTGCTTGGGAGATTTTGTGCACTCTTCTCAGATAAGGGGCTGTACTTATGCAGTTTGGTTTGACAGCACAACACTCTCTGCTACAACAGATTTGTGCTCATGTCATCATTGTTTGATAAATATCCTGCACATTACAATGTTTTAATTTTGTGATTAATGCTTTTAAATTCAAAGAAATACCATACATGATAGATCATGTGACATGTCTATTGCACTTACACTGCAAGATTTAAAGGGGTAATTCAGTACTGGCAAGTTGGGCTTAAATAAAACTTGGCTGTCTAAGCAGTAAAAATGAGAAATTTGTGTAAATCTGTTCTATATGGAAAAAAAGTGAAAAAAGAAAAGGGACTGTGATGTTCCCTTGTGTGGTTTTGATTTTGGCGAAATGCAAAAAAACCCTGGAACTTGACTCGTTTTGTGGACAAATAAACAAGGGGTGTGCACGAATAGTCAATTATTGCAATATTCCATCACGGAAGATTAAGACATTCCCAAAACCAGAGCTTCAGCTTGAAAGCATGGTTTCTAAACTACTTTAGAGACAGTAGACTTTGTGTCCATCAGGTCTGCAACAAACGTTTATTTTGATAATAGATGATTAGTTGACTATATTAGATTTTTTCACAGATTTATGAGTAAGCTTTGATCAATTATTCAGCTTTTACAATTAGTTAAAATATTATTATACATATTCTAACTTTAACAATTTAATCACTTTAGCTAAACAATTATATTAATATTAGATAACTACAATTACTATACAATTATTTTTTACAATATAAATAAATATTTAATTGTATGAAAAACCACAACCATTTAAACTGTATTAAAAAAGTAACTCATTCTGCCTAACATCTTTTGTAAGTCATATGGATATGGAACAAAAATGGCAAGTTATAAGACATTTTATTTTTCGATAAATTTTATTCACAACATTAGCTCTCGTAAAACACCTTAAATTGTTATAAAAATCAAAACAGTCCTGAGCTAGATTAGCAAGCTTTAATCTCTGCAAACCAAACAATCACTTTAATGTAATTAGTTGTTGTTTTTTTGCATTCACTAATAAAAAGATTTAACATTAGCTAGCTCAACACTGGTCAGCTGCTTAATAACAAAGTCAAATTGTAATTCTAAGTGTGCTTTCACACCAGCATTTCGGGTTCGATTGACGTCAAGAGTTCGGTACTTTTGGATGATATGAACGCTGTCTTCTGAACTTGGGTGCACACCCACGAACCATACCCAAGTCTGCTTAAAAGGGGTGGTCTGGGGTACGGTTCAAGTGAACTCCAATACGGTTTGCTGCTGATATGAACGCAACAGTACCAAATCGCAGAAGTGAACCGCTATTAATGACGTTTTATTTGGAAAAAAATAAATAAAATATGTATTGTGCGTGTTTCACTCACTTTCCTGACGAGCGTGACTGAGACGCTGCAAGCAGAGAGCTAATATACAGGTGCATCTCAATAAATTAGAATGTCGTGGAAAAGTTCATTTATTTCAGTAATTCAACTCAAATTGTGAAACTCGTGTATTACGAGATGCACCTGTACATTTCTGTTCGCCTTCAGCATTCTTTAGAGCATTTGTAGTACATTCATAAGACTGACGTAAGTGCCGTTATGTACTGAAGCTTTGGAAACAACACCAACAGTTCAAAAACATAAACATAAAAAGTGGAAAGAGCAATGCTATGCATTTTGCTGCGCCGTCATTACTATGCAACAGGGTAAACAGCTGCTGGCATGATGACACAAGCGAATCGAGGTTCGGACCAAAATAAAATAATATAAATGCAGTCCAGCGAGGGCAGGGGGAGCAATCAAACTCAGGTTCAGACCAAGTGTGAAAGCACCTTAACTGAAAGAGACATTGTTTTTTCCATGTTTCATTTTGTAAAGCCGCTTGATTTAAATCAATGTATTAGAGTACTATATAAATAAAAGTGTCGTTACTGGATTGCCGATTGCAGTGCTTGTACAAACATATCCACTTCGCTATGAACAGATGCTTTCTGAACTGCCATTTTCTTACCACTGGCGAGGTGAATTACGGTCTTGAGCTGCAGCACCCCACTAGTCAAGCCACGTTATTGCAGGCCCTTACATGGGTTATATAAGATCAAGCAAGTACTCGACAACAAAAATATTTGTTGACAACTTTCTTTTTTTTTCTTTTCTTTTTTTTTTTATTGTCAACATTGTTGATAAAGTCGAATAATCATTTCAGCCCTAGTCTCCATTTTGTTTGACAGTTGGACAGCATTAACTACAGAGTCCTATGTAACTATAAGGTGTCATTTTATTGCTGACGGTAAGGTGAATACTTATGTCCTGCAAACCTGAGCATTGGAAGAGCGACACTCCTCTGCCAGCCTGGCAGGTCATTTGATAACATCTGTAGAACAACAGGGCCTGGATGGTAAATTGGTCACTTGCATGCCTGACAATGCTATTAATATGGTAGCTGCAAACAAAGATGTGAACTGCAAATATGTACCTTGTTGTACACACATGCTTAAATTGGCCATCAATGACAGATTTAAAGCTGCAAGCATAAATAAATAGGCTAATTCCCAGCAAGCACTAGCCGTCATTTCAACGTCTCGGTTAAGTATAGACCCGATATAGTCCGGCTATGTGTAACCCACTTCTAGCTCAAATAACCTTGAATTTGGTTTCACGTCGTTTTTTAGCAAAATAACTTGAGATGTATGATATTCCATAATTTAAGCAAAGTAACAGCGTTTACAAGGTGTTTGGTTTCATTTCTTTGACATGTTCAATACGTAGCCTGTGCGTAGCCACGATTTAGCTCGTAGTCCGAGCGGCTATATAGCCCACTTATAGTCCAACCTGATTCACTGTAGTTTTTGGCCAGGCAGCGCATGAGATGGTTGATATCCCATCATGTTCGCAGTGTCAATAATATCTACAAAGATATAAGTGTCATTTTATGACATGGTCTATATGTAGCCACGATTTAGCTCTAAATTGGACGGGCTACGTGTAGTCTGCTTTTAGCCCACCTGGCGAAATCGAGGCAATCTGTGGTCTAATTTTAACGGCTTGGCTATAGCCCTATACCAGTAACCAGACCAGCGATGAGCATAGCCAAAATAGCCTTAAAATTGTTTACATGTAATTTTCGCCCACGCAGCTTCTTATCAAATGCAAGTAAACTTTTGAA
>NW_015555865.1:92014-92222 GCF_001515605.1 Sinocyclocheilus anshuiensis
TCATTTCAACGTCTCGGTTAAGTATAGACCCGATATAGTCCGGCTATGTGTAACCCACTTCTAGCTCAAATAACCTTGAATTTGGTTTCACGTCGTTTTTTAGCAAAATAACTTGAGATGTATGATATTCCATAATTTAAGCAAAGTAACAGCGTTTACAAGGTGTTTGGTTTCATTTCTTTGACATGTTCAATACGTAGCCTGTGCG
>NW_015555865.1:92374-93264 GCF_001515605.1 Sinocyclocheilus anshuiensis
CTGTGTTTTCGTTTTGACGTGTTCATTATTTATCTATATTATTTGTTATCATGTTTAGGAACCGTGACATTTTAATGAAGGGAGCAGATCGTAGTTGATCGTGATCCGTGACTAGGCCCACAGTTCAGCACGCATGTGTTCAGAGGATTAATTGCAAAATTTAATAGAGTAAAAGTTTTATAATTTGTATGTGTTTATGTTTTCGTTTTGACGTGTTCATTATTTATCTATATTATTTGTTATCATGTTTAGGAACCGTGACATTTTAATGAAGGGAGCAGATCGTAGTTGATCGTGATCCGTGACTAGGCCCACAGTTCAGCACGCATGTGTTCAGAGGATTAATTGCAAAATTTAATAGAGTACAAGTTTTATCATTTGTACGTGTTTACAAACTCAATCAATTTTAAAACAGTGCAAGAAGAGGTGAAAGAGCAAAGAACAGAAACACAGCTTTGACAAAGATTAATCCATATTAATTTATACAGTGAACACACTCAGAAGGATTGGAGAAACAGGAGGAGTTTCAACATCTGGAAAAGCGGTTGGAAATTGAAACAAAAACAAAAAACCGGGCAGCAATGGTCTTCAAAACAACATTTCCTCACTAAAGCTCTCATCATTGACAAAGTCCATCATTTATTTTAAATTATTATATTGAATTTATGACTGAACAATGGCGTGTTAGATACAGAGAGCGCATGAGCTAATCGAATAGAATAGCTTTGTCATTGTACAAGTAACGTTACAATAAGATTTATTTTGAAACTTCCAAATTGATAGTAAATCTTAAGAATACAAATAATAAGTGCAAATAGCTCAGATGTGCAATGCAGCATTACAACCTAAACAGTACAAACAGAAAACATAATGAAATAAAACGGTAGGGG
>NW_015555865.1:93301-98022 GCF_001515605.1 Sinocyclocheilus anshuiensis
ACTTAAACTGCTGGAATAAAGAGTTTTAAAGGGTTAGTGATGGAAAACATGCAGGTCAATGGGCATCAATGTTTAAGGTTGGTTTAACACTTGTACACGGACACATACTACTACCCGCCTGACATTGGCATGTGTTATTCAGGTGTCAAAGTTGTGCAGAGTTGAAGGAAGAAACCTCAAAGACCGTGCCAGAAGGATGCTGGACCGGTAAAACCTACAAATCTTGCCACATTAATCAAACATTGTGGTGTCAATACTCAATAAGTCACAACGCCAATCAGAAATTTAAATAATTCCTTTACTGGTCATTTTGAGATGTCAAACTTTGTCCGCAATTGTTAACCACCTCAATCTGTATTATATTTTAGGGTTTTAAAAAAATTCCCTCAGAGAATGACTCCCTGTCACAATTAGTGTAATTAAAGTTAAAAAAATTGTGTCAAACTTTTCTTATGCTATTTTTATTTTTTTTTTCTTATTTGGCAGATGCTGTGATGACCAACTTCCTGGCAGCAACAGAGAAAGTGTATTGTATTTATAAAATTTTATTTTGTCTAATTCTTTTGTATTTTAATAATTTTGTATTGTCTTAAGTTGTTAAAAATGTTATTTTTCTTAATAAAAGCTGTATATTTAATTTGTTTGGATGGATCGCCATAAATGTTATTTTTCTTAATAAAAGCTGTATATGTAATTTGTTTGGATGGATTGCCATTTTGTTGTCTATTAGATGTATATGTGTAGTCGTTTAATAGCGGTCTAACTGATGACTAGTCTATTCTTGGACTATGATTAGACGTCTATTACATTTTCACTGACAGCCCAAATTTAGCCTCGTTTTAGCCTAGACCCATATTCACCGTCTATTAGACGTATATATGTAGTCGTTTAATAGCCGTCTAATTGATGACTAGTCTATTCTTGGGCTATGATTAGACGTCTATTAGATTTTCACTGACAGCCCAAATTTAGCCTTGTTTTAGCCTAGACGTCTGGGCTGTGTTTAGACGGCTAATAGACGTCTTTTAAACGCAAAATTGCTTGCTGGGTTGGTGCATGTAGTAAACTTAGTAAACTTAATATCCATGATAGCATGATTGCAACCCTTCCTGCATTACCCACAAGGCGTGAATTCTCATTTAAACTCCCCTGTTAAGGCTCGATAATAAGGACTGAATGAAGGCCCAGTGCGAGTGTAAAAGACGACCGAGACAGTTGACAGAACTGTTGAGCACTGTGTGAGAAGTCTTCTGTGCACACACACAAAGCAGCGGGCATCTCAGACAGCGTGTGAATACTTAATTGAATTAACTGAATTTCAGATAAATGTTAATGTTATATATTTTGGTTGCATTTGTGAGTTAATAAAAGTGTAGTTGGTTGTGTAAAAAAGGTACATAATATAACATCGATATCAATCGATATACTTCTGAAATCGAATCACATTGTAATTGTATCATAGAATTTTTTAAGTATCGGCAAATAAAGTATCTCTGCTCTAGAACGGGGGTTCTCAACACTGACCCTGGAGCCTAATCCTAAATCAAACACGTCTTAGGGCATCACTCATCTGTTCTTTAGACACCAAAACCTGAGCTGGAGCGTGTAAGACAAAGGCGGTAGTGGGGTGCACCTTGAACAGGGTAGAGAATTACTGCAAGACGACACAATTTTAGGTGAGACTGCTTTACTGACATTTTCATGAACCATAAATACATGAATACACACACAGAGCAAAAGCCACAGGGTAGAACAAGCTCACTCAGATCATGATCAGAACATCCCAGCAACATATGAGCAACTGTAGTTGCTAGGCAACCAGACCAGCCACAGCACTTTTCTAAAAGAGATTGTGCAAGTACTAAATTGAGTTGTCTTTTGTATCTTGCACTTGTTTTGCCCTTGCTTTTCATATCTTGCAATCACTTTCAGTGCAGAGATGATGTGAAGCCATTTGGGCATTGTATTAAAAGCCCTAAGAAACTACTGTTGAGTGACTTCTTCCCTTAAAGACTGATATTATTGTTTGTTAGTAATAAAGGAGGCCATGAAAAACACCAATAAGGTTAACATAATATATTTAGAGATTTAGGAAGTCGAGCTGAAATATTGGTCTGAATACAATGCTACAGCCAGTAAATTCTACACTGAAATGTCCACCCAGGCCGGAATGTCTTTTTGTTTTTCAGATCACCTTTGTAATCGCGCCCACTGCCAATGTTCCTTAAAGTATTTCAACACCACAAGTTGCAGGCAAGCAAACAATGTGCTGCAGCCATAAAAACCTGCATTGGAAGCATTAAAAATGCTGCATTAATAACCTGATTCCTACCCGATTTAAAAAAGCCTCATTGGGGCTTTTTTATTGATTCTTGATTGGGGCTTAATTATTCATTTTATTGATAGTGAATGCATTGATTTATGCATTTTCTCTCAAATTGAGCCTTAAATTGACCCTTTTAGGGCCAACGTCACAATTACGTCACAGCGCTAGCTGGAGGCAAAACAAAAGAAAAACTGGAGGTGGCCAATTCAAACCAGCGCAGATTCGGCTACATAAGGAGCTTAAAATATCATCTTGTTGTGATGTTGGGTGCCAGAATCGACGTAATACAGCCTCAAATTAGAAATTTTATCACATACCTGCTGCCACTGCCAGACAAAAAAACGACGACAGCTATCGTTAAATGCGATAAAACGAGCGGACTAGACAGAAACGATCGTCAAAAATGCTTGGGTTTGCAGCACACACTTCTTATCAGAAAAGGTTCAATAAAGTATTGTCTTTTGTTGGTATGGGTGCATATAAAGATTTCTTATGCATCTCACGACTATGTCATGTATGAAATAATGTCTGTGTGCATGCGTGTAAAACAACAAACTGACAATTTATACGTTTAATCATTTGTAATTGTATATACATTGTTGTGATTAATTGTGGCTGGAATAATAATGTAGCTGTAAAAATAGTTGCCTGCTGAAATTGAAATGTATATACATCTTCATGACTAAATAGACACTGTGAATTTGTCTTTACTATACATGTTAGATGTGAGTCACTCAACGGGAGGGAATCCTGTTAGATCGTCCAAGCTTTGAGTGAGCGTGTACGGGTCGGCCGATCTGGTGTCGTCCGTTAAAGTTAACCTTTTCAAATAACAATCGCGGTCCCGGACTGTGAGTGACCTTACATATGCAGATAAAATCAGATTTTCTCCAGTCATTGTTAAAAAAAACAAGCTAACAAACTTCATAGCTAGCGTTAGTGAAGCAATCAGGGGAATCTTTCTGCCTCCATCTAAGCTCCGCCCACAGAAAAACATCACAATGTTTACTAACAGAAAAAGGGTCTATTGGGGCATGGAAAGTAGTTACACCAACCAACTATAGAGTGTATATTTGCAGAGCAGTGGGATTTTGAAATAATGGCTTTAGGTTAGGCTACCATTACCATACATATCCAGCAATGCATCTAACTGGCATCTTAAAGGGGTCATATGATGCGATTTCAATTTTTCCTTTCTCTTTGGAGTGTTACAAGCTCTTGGTGCATAATCGCTCTTGCGGATGTCAAACACTGATCAATCTGCGCCGCACCACTTCTAGTCGAACACACCGGCTAGTGCTGCAGGCTTATTGGCTCACTGACGCTGACGAGATTAACCCCTTAGGTATCGAAATTTGGTACTGAACGACGAGACGTTTTTCGATACTCGATGGTATCGAGGCAATTCGGTCGGTGCCTAAAAAGTATCGAACTCGATACCCAGCCCTACTGAGGAAATACATCAACTTTCACCGTGGACGAAGCGGAATCCAGCTCGGGGCTCGAATCTCGACCCCGCCGCCTCAGCTCACTCTAGCCCGGCCTCCGCTCACACTAAGCCAGGGCTTCCGCTCACGCTAGCCCGGCCTCAGCTCACTCTATCCCGGCCTCAGCGCACGCTAAAAAATGCCGGCAGTTCTGACTCACGTAAGTACGTTTTCACGTTTTCATTGAGTTTTATGTTTACGCTGTAGGGATTCCTATCCATATAGACACTGATATGACATGGAATCAACCAGCATGAGGTATAAACTAATCACCCCAGCACATGATTCCAATATTCTGGGTCGACTTCCTGTCAGTCTTGTCATAATCTACTCCGCGGAGTGATGAAAAACTAATCCAATCAGGAGGTAACACAGAGATCTTTTGTATCAGGACTATAACCTATAGATACCTCGTGATGTCTTGTGATCGCCAATGAATGGAACTATCATATCCAACAGGAAAAGGACGAATAATTTAATCACACCCTCAGGCCTGCAAACACGGGATCTATACATGACCATCACATGACCCATTGAACATCTGCTTCCTGCCCCTTCCTGAAACCCAACGGACCCGCGTCCTTTTCTTACAACAAAAGAAACAGAACCTTGCATGACGATCGTAAAAGAGTCTTGTGACCGCCAATGAATGGAACTATTATATCCAACAGGAAAGGATGAGTAAATTAACTAATGCCCTCAGCCTGCAAACACGGGATCTATACGTGACCATCACATGACCCATTGAACATCTGCTTCCTGCCCCTTCCTGAAACCCAACGGACCCGCGTCCTTTTCTTACAACAAAAGAAACAGAACCTTGCATGACGATCGTAAAAGACAATCATTTAAAATCATTTAAAGTATCGGAGCAATATACTCCCAAATAATATGCTTTCTGTTTGATG
>NW_015555865.1:98316-98726 GCF_001515605.1 Sinocyclocheilus anshuiensis
GAGCCATATTCTAATTTTTCTACTTTCAATATTAAATAAAAAAAAACGAATGATCGAATGATACACGGATTGACAAGGGCCGGGCTAGGGCCTGAACGTCATATGTTTGAGGCCTGTGCAGGGCTCTAGCCTGAACATCTTCAAGTGAGTGGCAGGGCAAACCGAAAGTTGATGCCGAAAGTCCAGCACTCTTCTACTTTCACTGCTGCGACTACTCTTGTTTGTATGCGTTCCTTTGCTGGCATTTTCCACATTTCGTTTTTCTCCCTTAATAACAAATGTGTCCATTCTGATGCTAAATTTTACCGAACTAATGGCTGCTGATGATTATTTGAATTGAATTCTGCCAAAGTGCGCGCTTGGAAGTGTTCGTTAAATGCGTAACGTTAATTACGTGAGTACAGGTCTGC
>NW_015555865.1:99115-100221 GCF_001515605.1 Sinocyclocheilus anshuiensis
GGTTGCTGATGACTATTTGAATTGAATTCTGCCAAAGTGTGCACTTGTAAGTGTATGTTAAATGCGTAACGTTAACGCGAGTTCACAGGTCTGCTCATGTCTGAAAATAATAGGCCTATATGAAAAACAAAATTATTTTACATAAAAACATTATACATTATATTTGTTTAGTACATTTTTTAATTAATGTAAAAACTAAAATGAATTGTAAAGCTAAAAGTAATTTTTTTAAATTGTGTTCAGCATGGTGGGCCGCATTTGAATTCGTGACGGGCCGCGGGTTGAGAACCACTGCATCAGAGTGTTCATGAATCGACACTTCAATAATCTACCTGAAATAGACCACCAGGGGTCTTCTGGCATACTCTTATGTGGGAAGATTTGCATAACGCCGCCCAAATGTTTACACAAACATTTTTTGCATAATGCCGCCATGTCGTGAAGTAGGGGTCGACCGATTATCGGCCTGGCCGATTATCGCCGCCGATATTAAGCATTTTTATGATTATCGGTATCGGTCATTTTCAAAAACCGATTCACGGATAAAATAACTTAATTTTGAAACACGCTATTTGGCTCTGATGCAGCCTGTCAGAACTCATCCCTCTGTGGCCTAATGCAATCTCCGCCCACCGCTCATCTGATTTGTTGGGAGTCATGAGTCCGACCAATCAATGCGGAATTCACTCTCACTCAAAAAGCGCTTGCTAACTGGAGCTGCTTCAGTGATCACGCATCAGTTGTCTCTCAAAGGTAAGGAGGCAGCAGAAGTTGCTTAAGTTGCAACAGATCCCAATCCACTAATGTTACACTGAAGTTGCAAAACACCTCAATATTATCTATGATTTGCGTCTCTGTGTATGTAAATGGCACAGACGAGCGGTTTTGTTTTCTATACATACAAAGTGTGCGACGCTCGCGGTGATTTCAGCTTCTGTCGTATCACTACATGAGGACATAAATACATGAACAACATCTCCAGAACTGCTCTGACTCCCTCTGAGAGTCACCTCATGAGCATTTGACAGTTTCATTGGAGTAAAACTATCTTCATATCATTTACATAGACCTACAGAAACAAGTTCCTCATGGCAACCCGTCAAAAT
>NW_015555865.1:100385-102787 GCF_001515605.1 Sinocyclocheilus anshuiensis
TAAATTTGAAGCAAAAACAGAATGTGTTGACTTCAGTTTTGTGAAACTATACATAAAAATATCTGCATGAAATAGCAGACGAGCTGAATGAGACGCAGATTCACTCTCTGTCAGCACGTGGCGCTTAAAGTGTTTCCTTGGTTTCCGCTATAAACAAAGCAGCCCTGCACTTATGAACTTTAATATGCATTATACAGAGGCTGATGTGTAATCATTTTTTATTGTACAAGCAGTGCACTTTGACTGAAGTATTCTCATATTTTGCATTGAAAGCTGTCGAATATAAGTTGGATGCAAAGAGTTTGACTCTGTCTTTTCCCACCCAGGCTGCTCAGTTCACATGGGACCCCGAGACAGTAGGGATGATACATGGCTCATTCTTCTGGGGTTACATCGTCACGCAAATCCCCGGGGGATTCATATGTCAAAAGTTTGCAGCTAACAGGTAATGTGATCAGCTAATTGATGTTTCTCTCAAGTGTTCTTTTCCTCAAGAGTTTTATAAATGAAAATTTGTTATTAAGTGGGAGGAGTCCGATTGAGTCAAACTTCCAGTTATGCAAATTCGTGTTGTCTTTTGCACTGGCTGTTGTTGCATTGTGGCAACTCACCCCATATATAATTACAACCCCAATTCCAGAAAAGTTGGAACGTTTTGTAAAATGCAATAAAATCTTTAACTTTCATTTAATTGACACAAGTACAAAGAAAATATTTCCAAAGTTTTCACTGACCAACTTAACTGTATTTTCTAAATATAAACAAATTTAGATTTTGATGGCTGCAACACACTCCAAGAAAGTTGGGACAAAGGCAAAAAATAAAAGTGAAAAGATTATAGAATATCAAAATTCAACTGTTTTGAAACAGTTCACAGTAAGCAGGTGAATTGGTAATAGGTCAAGGTATCATGTTTGGGTATAAAAGGAGCATTTCAGTTTTTGCAAGCAAAGCTGTATCATGGCTCATCACTTTGTGTCAAATTTCACGAGAGAAGTGTCAAACAAATCAAAAATCAGATTTCGCAATGCAAAACTGCAAAGAATTTAGGTCATTCACCAAGTACCATTCACAATATTTTGAAAAGATTCAGGTAATCCAGAGAAATCACAGTACATGTAGGGCAAGGCAGGAAACCACAGTTGAATGTGCTTGACCTTTGAGCCCTCAGCTGGCATTGCATAAGAAACCGTCATGCTGCGGTGTTAAATATAGCCACATGGGCTCAGGAGTACTTAAGAAAACCACTGTCATTTACCACAGTCTGCTGCTGCATCAAGAAATGCAACTTGAATATCTGATACTCTAGGAGAAAGCTATACATCAATTCTATGCAGCGATGCTGCCGGGTTCTCTGGGCCAGAGCTCATCTCAGATAGTCAAAACACAGTGAAAATCTGTGCTGTACTCGGATGAGTCCACATTTCAACTCGTTTCCGTGAAAAATGGATTTTGAGTTCTCAGTCCCAAAGACCAAAGGGACCATCCAGACTTTCATTAGCGACAGAAGCAAAAGCAAAACGTCTGTCATGGTATGGGGGTGCAGCAGAGCAAACAGCATGGGTGACTGGCATATGTGCGAAGGTACTATTGACATGGAGGCATATACTGCCATCAAGATGATGTCTTTCATGGGAAGCCCATGGTTATTATATCAAGACAATGCCAGGTCTCATTCTGCATGTGCTACAACAGTGTGGTTTCGTAGACAAAGTTAATGTGCTAGACTGGCCAGCAGCCAGCAGATCTATTGAAAATGTATGGCTCATCATGAAAAGGATAATCAGACAACAACAATCACAGACTGCAGACTGCTGGAAGTCTTGTATCAAGCCAGATTGGACAAAAAATTTACTTGCAGAACATTAACAATTAGTATCCTCAATTCCTAAACAATTAAACATGGTAATTAAAAGGACCGTTGATGTGACACAGTGTTAAACATGCCTCGGTCCCAACATTTTTGGAGTGTGTTGCAGCCATCAAAATCAAAATTTGTTCATATTTACAAAATAGTCGTCAATTTTAAAGAGAATGAACAAATCACAGATTCTTGATTTTATTGCATTTTACAAAATGTCCCAAATGTCCCAACATAGCGGTTGTATATTAATTATACTGATTCTCTGACCTTTTCTCATCACATTTTTCTTTTCCATTTCCAGGTACCTCCGCAAGGTTTTCATGCAAACAGGATGATAAACATGTTCATACATATACTTTATACGAAGATGTTTCACTTGGTTCCACATTGCCATCCATGGCTTTTTCATCTGGATATAATTTTTTTCACTGTCAAAGGTGAACTCCTCCACATTTTGTCCATCGAAGGCATCCCATGTCTGCAGCAGACCTGGTTTATCATTGATCAACAATTCACATCCAGCAAGTCTTTGATCAAC
>NW_015555865.1:104527-116002 GCF_001515605.1 Sinocyclocheilus anshuiensis
CTATTGACATGGAGGCATATACTGCCATCAAGATGATGTCTTTCATGGGAAGCCCATGGTTATTATATCAAGACAATGCCAGGTCTCATTCTGCATGTGCTACAACAGTGTGGTTTCGTAGACAAAGTTAATGTGCTAGACTGGCCAGCAGATCTGTCTCCTATTGAAAATGTATGGCTCATCATGAAAAGGATAATCAGACAACAACAATCACAGACTGCTGAACATCTGAAGTCTTGTATCAAGCCAGATTGGACAAAAAATTTACTTGCAGAACATTAACAATTAGTATCCTCAATTCCTAAACAATTAAACATGGTAATTAAAAGGACCGTTGATGTGACACAGTGTTAAACATGCCTCGGTCCCAACATTTTTGGAGTGTGTTGCAGCCATCAAAATCAAAATTTGTTCATATTTACAAAATACATTTAAGTTGGTCAGTGAAAACTTTTCTTTGTACTTGTCGTCAATTAAATAAAAGTTAAAGAGAATGAACAAATCACAGATTCTTGATTTTATTGCATTTTACAAAATGTCCCAACTTCTCTGGAATTGGGGTTGTACAAATTAAATTAAAAGTAGGCCTACTTAAATTTTTTCTGTCTCTTTAAGACCTCACGCAGGATCTAATAGGGTACAACAGGGCTAAAGGCCCACCTTAAGAAAAAATTTGCTATTCACTGCGCCTAAAATGTATAATTGCAGAAAAAATATATTCGTTGTATTGAACATTAATGGAGCAACAGATTTTGTGTGAAAAATCATTCAAGTTGTTTAAAAATCGTATAAATGTATGAGGTGGCAAGGGGGGCCCTTTTACCCCTCACATGGGGTAAAAGGCTCACCAGCATGGGGTAAAAGGCACACGGTATTGATACAAATACTTCAGCTAAAATACTGTTTTTTTTTAAAGTAATTTCTAAGTTAATACTTGTTCAAAACAATCACTTTAGCAAAGTTTGTACTATTTTCTGCTTATTTTGAAAAATAAAAGTATAATTTTTTTTTTCCAATAAATATGCTGTCATTAAAATGTGTTAATATAAAAAATATATTTTAAAATACAGAAACAAAATCGTTTTAATACGTAAATATTCTGAAAGTATTGAAGGAGATCCAATAATAACGGAATATATATTTACAGTAGAAACAAAAAATTATATTTTATTATATGATATGATTAAAATCATGTTTTTAAATATGATGGTTTCATTCTAAACATGGTGATTATCTCTAATATGGACACCCAACATAATATATGATATTTACCATCTGAATCTAACCATGTCATGTCAACACATGGAAAAGTCAGCTGTCTATTAATTATCATGTTAATTACTGTGCGCCTTTAGCCCCAACAGCAGGGGCGCTTTTTACCCCAAATACCATACTTTTACATATTCTTTTGTTATTTAAAAACTGTTGCTTTAATTATCTTAAACAAAACTGAAAATCATAAAGAAGACCTTTGTCTCAAAATATATGCATTAATCTCAGCGATTCTCATTTGCTACTTAAATCTACAACATTTTTAAAAACATCAAATATTAGATCAAGTACACACAGAATCAACTGTGTGCCATCTAGTGGTTTAGATTAAAATAATAATCAAAGGCACCTTTTACCCCGTTGTACCCTATACTGTTACACAGGGTTCTACACTTACTTTTCTTTTTATGAGAGCTTGTCCTCCTCATTTAAAAAATTTAGGAGCACCTTCTGATCAATAATCAAATTCTGATAAAAAAAATTAGCCTTCCTAATATGAGGTAATATTTGACTCCTTAAAGTGATTTACAGGGGCATTTTCTTTTTACCTTTGTAATGGCATTTTTCAAATTTTATTAAGTGTCATCTTCGGTGTCAAATTCAAAAAACTATATATTTATAAGCTTTTTAAAATTTCTAAAGTAAAACACTATAATAAGTAGAATAAGAAAAACAAGTTACCAATCATATGAAATTAGTATTAATAAAAAAATAATTTGTACTACAGAGTTGGCAGTGGCACAGAACAGAAGAATACAAAAGTGGCTTGTAGGTGTATTTTCAGACGTTTAATGAGGCTCAGAGGTGGCATGAGTGCAATTAAAGTCATACATTCATGTTCAGATTGTTTTAAATATAAAATTTTGAATATAGAAATATTAAATTATATAAATAACTGAAATTCTACGTAAAAAATTAAACTAAAACCGCCAGCAGGTGGCGGCAAGTCACTGATTTTATCAATTAATCATTAATTGAATTGATTTGTTCAAACGGCTTTTTCATTAGTTTCATTTCATAGGTTATATATTTTTATTCAAATGTAGTTTTTCTCTGTAATGCGGAAGTGAGTATTTAGTGGATTGCGTTTAACAAAGGGTTTTGCCAGCCTTGTACTCTTCTACTCTACTAGACATGTGGGGGTGTTAGAATGAGTTACAATTTTCATGATCTCTCTTATTTTGTTAAAATTATTAACATTTTGCATATTCTGCAAGGGGCATGTAAATTTAGGAGCACAACTGTATATTAAAAAAAAAAACATTTCATCATACAGTGAAAGAGTATGCAAAGCTGAATTAACAGCACATATTAACAGCGTGTATGTACAGCTGGCTAATGACAGATCTGTAAACTGGGTCTATATAAAAGGTGTTTAATGTGTTTGAACTAGATTTGAGGATGTAACACTTGGCATTGCTCAAGGATCTGGTGAGAGAGTGTTTGTAAAGAGCGGCTTTTGTTTGACAAGAGTGCTGAAAGGCTGAAAAATAGGCTGTGGACAAAAGCATTATATGGAAATGGTTTGGCCATGTTTTATGCAAGTGACTTATCTTGAGCATGTGGCCGCTCGTTTATAGGCCTAATAGTCCAAATTCTCTAACATTAGAAAAAGATTAAGAACAAATTCATGAGTACGCACGCGTTGTGGCTTAGGCGGAAAGCTTTTGTGAGAATTTTAAATGTGCCGAATTGAATACTATACACAGTTATTACACACGGGAGAGTTTGAAAGCAGTGTCTATCAGCGGATCCGTCACCGTCAGTGAATCCCTAATATATCTGCACATAGACGGATCCGCGGTTGCAGAATATGCAACAAGTCAAACTCAAACAAAAGTGAGCCTCCACTTAAAGATGATGGCGATGTTTAAAAAGTTATGTTTCTTTGTTTGGTTCAGCCATTTCAGGCTTAACTTGAGTTTGTGAAAGTACAATTTATTCACTTCTGTGCTTTGTTTTCCAGTAACTTTTTTTTTTTTGCAGCAAATTGCGTTGTGATTCATTTTTATTCAGTGATGGAATATTCATAGTGTACCTTCCAGAAATACAGGTATAACCGAAATGTTCTACAATTTCATTGAAGTAGTTCTGTCACAGCATTTCACTGATATTTAATGTAATTTATTAGAACTTTTATAGACACATACAGTATCTCACAGAAGTGAGTACACCCCTCACATTTTTGTAAATATTTTATTATATCTTTTCATGTGACAACACTGAAGAAATGACACTTTGCTACAATGTAAAGTAGTGAGTGTACAGCTTGTATAACAGTGTAAATTTGCTGTCCCCTCAAAATAACTCAACACACAGCCATTAATGTCTAAACCGCTGGCCACAAAAGTGAGTACACTTCTAAGTGAAAATGTCCAAATTGGGCCCAAAGTGTCTATTTTGTGCGCCCACCATTATTTTCCAGCACTGCCTTAACCCTCTTGGGCATGGAGTTCACCAGAGCTTCACAGGTAGCCACTGGAGTCCTCTTCCACTCCTCCATGACGACATCACGGAGCTGGTGGATGTTAGAGACCTTGAGATGCTCAATAGGGTTTAGGTCTGGAGACATGCTTGGCCAATCCATCACCTTTACCCTCAGGTGTGTTTGGGGTCGTTATCATGTTGGAATACTGCCCTGCGGCCCAGTCTCCGAAGGGAGGGGATCATGCTCTGCTTCAGTATGTCACAGTACATGTTGGCATTCATGGTTCCCTCAATGAACTGTAGCTCCCCAAGATATAATAAAATATTTACAAAAATGTGAAGGGTGTACTCACTTCTGCGAGATACTGTATATGCTGCTGCATTTCTCAGAGAATTTATTGTAACATGCATAACAAGATATAGTTCTTTAAAGATTTCTAGATTTGAATGTGTAAGCGTTTCATTTATTTCATGATTTTTGCACGTTTTAATATACCATTTTGAATGCTAAAGAAACTAATAGTGGCTCATGTAGTGTACTGGAAATGCAATTTTGAGATCATATAAACTTACGTATTAAGGCCCGTTCACACCAAGAATGATAACTATAAAGATAAGGTCTCTGGTTACATATGTAACCATGGTTCTCTGAGAAGGGAACAAGACACTCTAGATGGGGAACGCCTTCAGCGTGACCGTGTCTAAAGCATACATCTAAACACGACAATAACATTGGCTGGCAACAGCCTGTGACGTCATTACCCGGCGCAACCACAGTATAAAAGGACACTGGGAAAACACGTCATCTGCTTCTTCATCTGAAGCTTACGTCCAAAGCATGGCAATGGAACTAGAGGACGCAGTGTCTCGTTCCCTTCTCAGGGAACCATGGTTACATACGTAACCCGAGACTTTCCCTTCCGAGGGAACTTCGAACTGCGTCCTCTAGAGGTCGCTATGGGGAATGGTATACCCATGCTGCCATGCTGAGGGGGAGTGCATGCCAGAAACCACGGCAAGCACCAAGTACCTACCAACTCTACCATAGCCATGGGAGTTGCCCCTCGGACGCCTTGACGGCTGTCAGTGATATTATCCCCTTCGGCCAAGAGCCTGAGCTGCATACCCTGAACAACTTACCTGTTAAAGGCTGGACTGGAAGCCCGAGCCTAGGGCAGAGCTCAAGGCTTGGAATCAGCGGAAAGAGATTCCTTCAAGGGGATACGGCCAGATGTCTAAAAACCCACCAGACCCTGGCCTGTCACCCAGGGGGCTACCACCAGACCGTAATGAGCTTGCTCAAAGAACTGGCTCGACAGATCTTTGGTAGCAACTAGGGATGCACGATATATCAGCCACCATATCAGTATCGGCCGATAAATGCTAATTTTTTCTGTTATCGGTATCGGCTCGATAAGAAAATTTGGCCGATATCTTAAGGCCAATAAATAATGCATTATTTCTTTCAGAGACGCTTCAGATGCGTGCTGTTCACCATGATGGTTTTGAAATGCTTGAAATGTAATTGGAATCACCTCGAAACGGACAATACACTTAAGTGCAACATGTGCAGAGCAAGTCTGTCATAAAGGCTACATAAAATTATAATGTGAACATTACTGTAAATAATGTTGTTGAATCTTTGTGTACCCATGTTTTGTGCGTGCTTTGAGCGCACCAACAACGGAGCTACACCTCCATGACAGTTAAGTTAGCTTGTGCATTTGTAGCCTTTAGTGCATCTTTATCATCTTTAGCTCAGCGCATGCAGCTCAAACAGCAGAACATTAAAAAGTTCAAACAGCAGAACATTAAAAAGCTCAAACAGCACAACATTAATAACTATGATTTGGAATGTTGTGTATATAACATTCTAATGAGAACATTATTATAATAAAACGTTGTGAATTCTTTGGGTTTATTTGCCATGTTTCAGCACGTTGTTATGGGAAGAGTGCTTCCACAACAGGAGTTACACATTCTGACTATAGCACGCAATAACAGCATCATTTTGTACATATATAAGTTGTAATATTATGTTTATGTTGTATTAATATCTGATTAATCTCATAGGATGCATTTCCTTGAGTTAAATAAGCTGCCAGCAAAGCACTTCAGTTTACTGTGTTCATTCAGCTCTTTAGCTTCAGCGCACACAGCTCGAACGGCAGTGCACAATATTAATAATTATGATTGGGAGGGGACTGTCATATACATAACATTATAAAGAGAAAACTACCGTAATAAAAATTGAATTCGTTGGGGTTTATTTGCCGTGTTTCAGCGCGTTGTTACAAGAAGAGCCAAGAGCGCATCCACGAGTTACACATCTGACTGGCGCATAATTTAGTTCAAGATAACTTGTGCATTTCCATCTTTTTGTGCATGTATAAGTTGTAATATTATGTTTATGTTCAATAAATATCTGATTCTCATATAGCCTAATTTACCTGCTATAACAAGCGCTTCAGTTTACCGGTGTTCATTCATCTCTTCAGCTACAGTGCACGCAGCTCAAACAACAATGCTGCCATTTAAAGGGGTCATATGATGCGATTTCAAGTTTTCCTTTCTCTTTGGAGTGTTACAAGCTGATTGTTCATAGATAAGATCCCAGAGAGCGAGCGAGAGAGAGCGAGAGCGAGCGAGCGAGCGAGATAGAGAGTGCGCGAGCGAGCGCGAGAGAGAGAGAGAGAGAGAGAGAGAGAGTTTAAAACAGTGGTATTGTTACTTTTTCAAAATCATTGATGCTAGGGTTGGGCGATGTCTACCAAATTGGCATCGGACGATGTCTACAGGGAAACATCGTGATGGACGATGACATCGGGGGACAGGGGTGGAGTTAGGGGTGTGCCCGAAGCGTGAAACAAATAACGCATTATGAGGAGCCACTAAAAGGTTAGTCGCTTGCTAGCGGTAGTCTGTTGCATTACAGTACATGAAAGTACACTTACCACATACACAGAGTAAGGAGAAATGTCTGATAGGACGATGGCGAATGATTTGCAGATCCTGAGCACCAATAACAAACATCTAAATCTTGTCAAATGTGTGGTAAGTACTGCCGCTCCATAGTACAGAGTCCTTGTGATCGCGAATCGTGAAAGTGAAAGTAAAATGAGAGCGCGCAATCGAAAGTGGTTTCAATAGCGGCTCCCTGATGCCCGCAATTACAGTCGCCTATACTAACCCAACGATATAATTGCAAGAAAAAGTATTGAAATATTTTTTTATCCTCTCATCTCGTAGGCTATTTATTCCCTTTAGGGTTTCCATAGTACACTTAATTTCCTTTCCGATCACGGAACTGGGATGTGGCGTATTGCGGGAGAGGGGGAGGGGGAATCACGATGTCAGCTTAACATCGTGATGTCTGTCAGCCATTGGCGATGAACAATGGCATCGTCTATCGGCCCAACCCTAATTGATGCATTAAAGGTATGATGCGATTTCAAGTTTTCCTTTCTCTTTGGAGTGTTACAAGCTGTTCGTGAATAGATAAGATCCCTAAAGTTGCAAAGACTAAAGTCTCAAACCCAGAGATATTCTTTATTAAAGTTAAGACTCGTCCACGCCCTCTTAAAACGCCTCATTTAAACATGCCCCAACATGTCTACATCACTATGTGGGACGATTTGTATAACACCACCCAAATGTTCACGCAAAGAAAGAAGGTGTAACTTTGACTCTCGCTGTAGTATTTTTGCTGCCGCTGCCATATCGTGGAGACGCTGTGTTTTGTTGTGAAAGTGAAACTACCTTTTGGTCTTCCAAAAGAGGACAACTAGAAATCAGTGGTTAAGTTATATTTACAACACTGTTCCAGAACAGTTCAACCCAAATATTCAGATGTGAGCAACGCATTTTACGGAGGACGAGGACTGTTTCCTGGGAGAGTAGCCTACAGTGCCGGTGTTCTGACAAATAATGCTGATTCACAGCCTGTAAGTAGCTTTCATATTTAAAGGATTTGCCACTGATGATTCAAACGGGAGTTTTGAGCAGTGTAGAGTAGCGCTTGTTGTTTGTCCTTTCTCCGATCACAAATGAAGCAACACAACACGTAAAAAGACAGTATAAGTCACTATAATCAGTAATTATGTCCCCACTGGATGCAACAAATGCCTCGTTTGTAATGGGTTTTATTAGTTTTGTCCCATCGCACCGGGACACGGCATTACAGTATGATAAGGGGCGTAACATTTCCGTCACACGCTTGAGGTATTCGGCCAATCACAACTAGGGATGAAACGATTACCGGTTTGACAATAAATCATGATAAAATTCCCCACGGTTAGTATTACCGTTTCATCTTTTAATTATCATTAAAACCGTATTGAGTGAAAACAGGGCGGAAAAGCTGGGAGGTTATAAAAGGGTGCTAAGGGAATTATACAAATGAATATATGAATGAATTAATTTTATGAATGTACCTCTGAAGGTTCTGAATGTCTTCAGAAAGGATTCGATGGCATTTTGTTTTCATCTTCGCTCCATGTAATACCTAAAGGAAGTGTTTTTAATCGCAATACTCCTTTGTCCACGGAGGTTACGGGAAACAGCTCTAATTCAGCTTTTCCATAAGCGCCACCTGCTGTCAGAGAGTGGATTTACAGAGACTTATATTTACATTCAGCCAAATGGACAAAAACGGACCGAATTTGCATGCCCTGCTGTAAATTTTGACCAGTTGATGAAAAACAAGCTTATGTGGATTCTACACATTTAAACAATTCAGATAAGTTATCTAGAATTATTTATGTAGCAGATAAAATACATATAATCATTTATTAACCAATTATTATTTTGACTTAACTCTTTTCTTTATTTAAAGGCTGAAATGTGAGGATAGAGGAGAAACAAGAATGTACAGTATGTGGAAAATAATGGGTGTTTTGAACCTTAAACGGCATAAACACATTTCATTACACCAAATACACAACATAATGTTCTTTCTTAGCAACGTCATATGACCCCTTTAATAATTACCACCACTTTTATTTTTCTCCTATTATTTTCATCAACAATATGGTTTAGTAATTAAAATAATTTCATTATTGTCTGTGCAGAGGCTATTCCGTTTTGTTGATCCATGGCGCATGCATTTTGATTCTTTACACATGTAATGATGTCCAATGACGTGTTTGCATTATTTTATTTATTTGTAAGACTTTTTATGATGAAATTTGGTAATGGGAAAGTAAAATTATTTTTTAAAAGTAAACTGTTCAAACTACGGCTGTCAAAATGGCTGAAAAAATAAATTCGAATTTTGTACTTAAATATTATCAAAATTCGAATTATATTCGAATTTAAAATGCATAATTTCAGTTAGGATGAAGAAAAGCTTTTGGCTTCTCTCCTGAGGCCACGAGAGGGCGCATCATTCAAAGCATAAGATAGCATGACTATCTGCGAAAAAAAGTGCATAATGTTTAAAATAATGTTTATAAACCAATTATAATTAAGTTGCTTAAACAACTATAAGATGTCAGTCTAGAAAATGCGTGAAATATGCGTTCTGTGTGAACGCTTTGTTTCGGTTTTGATGTTAACAAGATCTTCTCTGCATTGATGTTATCTTTTTCCGCTATATTTTTAATGAACAACGCAGCAGCGCCGCATCTAGTGGCTTCAACTGGCTAACAAATACATAATGCAATGACACTTACATCGTCATCGCATCTCGTGCACCGCTGATAAGACTGCCTCTTTAACGCACACCTAAAATTCGAATGCAACATTTTTGCATTCGAATGTGGCAAACTAGGCGGTTTATGTTGAAGTGTTTGAAGTGAAAAATGTGGTTTTTACTAGAGCTGTACGATTAATCGTTAAAAGATCGCGATCTCAATTCAGACAACCACACAATCTCATTTCTAAATGACAACGAGTCTCCTGATTAAACCTTTGACAAAGTCTTACCGGATCATTCAAATCTGCGTTCGCACTGCCGCTGACACACAGAGAGCAGTTACCATGTTTGATAAAGTTACCATGGTTAAGAAACAGCTTCACAAACAGTCTTTTCAACTACACAGTATTATTTCTGTCATACAGTCATTCATATTATCACAGAAATACTGGGATGAAAGTTTATAATTCAGATACAAACATTGCCGTCTATGGTAGCGTGACCAAAATAGAGCAAATCCGCATTTGTAAGTAACTGCCACATAACGTTTGTGTCGATTGAATTGTTTGTGACTTAAATGTATAACTGAATGAATCATTTATTCAAGAGAATCGTTCAAAAAGGCTGATTCATCCAGTAGGTTTATGAGGGAGTCGTTTGAATCATTGATTCAAACAACATTTTCATAATTTTAATTAGAGCCCGACCGATATGGGTTTTTTGGGGCCGATACCGATATTAGAGAATAAAAAAAAGGGCCGATACCGATATATCGGACGATATTCTTTGTGTATATTATAGTACAGATATCGGCGACAGACTCATATCGGCCGATAATACGGCAAAACGATATATCGGCAAAACGATATATCGGTCGGGCTCTAATTTTAATATTAAATTGGTGTATTAAATATATTATATTTTAAATTTTAAAACAATTTTAAAGTTTTTGAACTGTAAGATTTTTAATGTTTTTTTTTTTTAATAAATCTCTTCTGCTCACCAAGCCTGCATTTATTTGATCCAAAGTACAGCAAAAACAAAAACAGTAAAATTTTGAAATATTTTTACTATTTAAAATAACTTTCTATTTGAATATATTTTAAAATGTAATGTATTCCTGTGATTTCAAAGCAACATTTATCTGAAATAGAAATCTTTTGTAACATTATAAATGTCTTTATCATCACTTTTGATCAATTTAAAGGATCCTTGCTAAATAAAAGTATTAATTTATATCGGCCAACATATCGGTTATCGGCTTTCAAATATAAAGAATTATCGGTATAGGCCAAAATGTTCATATCGGTGCATCCCTAACTAATATATGGCAGATTTCATGTTTTGTGCTTCATCCATCCATTTACAGCTAAGGCTGGGCAACATGGACCCCCCCAAAAAAAAATTAAAATTAAATAAGTAAATAAATAAATAAAAATAATCTTTGTATTTTAGCCTGAATGCCAATATACAACATATCCTGGTATTTTCCACAATTTTACATTTGGATTTACCTTACAAACAATGTGCTTACAAACAATTTAAGGCTATAAGAGAAAAAAAAAAACATACTGAATGTAGTAGTGTTGTCAAAAGACCCGGTACTTCGGTACCAAGTCGGTACTAAAAAAATGAAAATGTTACGGTACCAGTTTTTTTTTAAGTACCGGTGGTACCGAAAGGTGTGCAGATGCGCTCTCTTCATAAAAGCACTGAGACGTGGCGACATCAAAACGAGGAAACACACCAAACTAACAAAACACTTTAAAGACACCCAGATCAAATGAAAGAGTTCAAGCAGGTAAGTTTAATTTTAATATTTGTGTTTCCCATACATTGATTTATTTGAGGAGGCCCCCCACAATATCAAAACTGATGATATTGTTTTTCATATTGATGATATTTTAGATTTTCCAAAAGGCTTTGACTTCGTTGAATAAACATGAGCACTGCACGTGTCTGCACGTGTCAAAGTCGAAACTTGGTGTGGGTGTTTTTATATCACTGTATTTCTGAAGGAAACGACTGTCTTCAGAAAATGATGGATGTCATTTCATTTCATCTTGCCTGTAATGCCTGAGCAGCATTTGTGAGCTGAGCTCTGCTTTGTGTACAGCGTTACCGGGGAAACCTGATCTCTC
>NW_015555865.1:116220-117531 GCF_001515605.1 Sinocyclocheilus anshuiensis
AAGTTTCTTTATTAACTATTTAATGCTCCTATAACTTTTATTAGGGTAAAAAAATAAATAAAAAAAAACAGGAGGACATGATATTTACTATTTTTACACACCAGAGGCTTTTAAATTAATTGTGAATCTAAAATATGCGTGTTAGAGAATGTACAAATGGTTAACATTGTTTGTGTCATATCAGTCAGAAGTTCTGGGCTTTTTTTTTAGCTAACTTAGTTGCTATTCTTGGCTGAATACCTCTAGGTTTTCAAAAGCCCTTTAAAATTAAATCTGTACACATTTTGGATTAAATGAAAGTAGTCAATTTTTAATTAGCATGCTTTTGTGTTTTGCTTTGGTACCGAAATTGGTACCGAGAACCGTGGATTTTCACTGGTATTGGTACCGAATACTGAAATTTTGGTACCGTGACAACACTAGAATGTAGCAATATAAGCAATAAAAACTTTTTTTTTCTCCTACAAATATTTCAGCAAAATGTATCAGAATTATTGTGCTCTTATTCTGTTCGTTCTGTCTGTTTGGCATGCAACTGTGCAAGTTCACTGAAGTCGGTGACGTTTAGACTGAGAACATACCAGTAAAATGCACTGAGGAAAACGCCACATCTCAAACGCATTAAACAGAAGTATCTGTGAGCACACGTGTCTGTCACAGCACCTGACAGTGCAAGCCACATTACTACGGACTTATTCATTTACAGAATTTAGGTTCTAGGGAGGTTTTCCGTGACTAAAGTGGTCAAATGACCATGATCCTGACTGGTGGGTTACTACCGATTGCACTGGCCTCTCAGTCTAGCCAGCCATTGTTGAGTGAAGAGTTTATCATGTTCCCTAGCACTCTCGCTGCATTATTATACATTATTATTATTATTATTATTATTATTATTTTGAATCTATTTGTACTGGTTTATTCTTTTACATGCTTGAGGTTTTAGGGAGGTTTACCACAGTTAAAGTGGACAAAAGCCCATGATGATGACTGTGGGTTACTGTCACTTACACTGGCTGCTCAGTGCAGCCTTATTCCTGAAAGTATTTTTTTAGATGTAACCAAGACCTGTGCATATGTAAAGAGTCAACAGCACAACAGCAGCAAACTATACATATTATACTGCATCATCTTCATCAAGAGCATAAAATAACACAAAATATTAAATGTATATTAAATATATAAATTAAATATATTAAAAATAAATAAATAAATATATATATAAATAAATTTACTGTGATGTGTGCATGGCCGGACTTACCATTGGGCTTGAATGGGCTGCAGCCCAGGGGCCCCGCCTTGTAGGGGGCCCCG
>NW_015555865.1:117541-119393 GCF_001515605.1 Sinocyclocheilus anshuiensis
AACTACGACATTCGAAGCCATAATCAAACAGCATAAACTGGAATTTTTTTTTTTTCACATAGAAAAAGTAAAGTATTAAGGACACATGTATTAAATCAAGTCTGCGCTGCGCCGAATCGCCGATTAATTTGTGATCACATGGCTACTTTAAACGGTTCAATTAAGCCTTTCGCCCAAAAGAGCGCACATTTAGAAAGATAATGATAAATTCTCACGTTCACGCCTCAATTCTTGACAGAGGATGATTCTATATTATATTAATGTTCCACTAAATTAATCTGAAGAGTTTTGAGCACTCTCTCCCGTCCACAGACTATAGAATAACCTAATATCTTACAGGGACTTTGTCCCGTCTCACTACCACCACTCAAAGTGGAGCAGAAATTTCATCAAAACGATTTAAAAAAATAAAAATAGCCATTTGCAGGGTTCGTACGGTCATGAAAACCTCAGAAAGCTTTGGAAAAGTCGTGGAAATGTATTTTACAAATCTCTATATAACAGAACATATGTTTAATCATGTCCTGAATCTTGGTGCGGGATTGCGCATTTTGGTTTTACTCATTCCCGCAGGTTTTGCACGTTTGGAAAATTCCCGCAAACATGTAGGCTATTTAATATACAATGTAGGTTAGATGAGTTACAAAAAAAAATCACACAGAATATCAGATAATATACAATGTAGGTTAGAGGAGTTAAAAAAAAATTCACACAGAATATCAGATTAAGTCAGTCACTTGAAAACCGCGTGAGTGGTTCAGCTGTACCGCATCTTCTCGCTTTCACTCTCTCAAAATTGCCTGACATCAGCGCATCTGGTCTGCACTAAGAGAGCTGCTGCACGCTGCAATACAAGACTTTAGCTCAGCTGACAGGACTGTCACTTGCCTAATCGGGTCAGTGTTGCATCATCACAAAAGTTTATCATTTGCACGTTTTTTTAAACCATTCGGTACTCGCGCGCTCCAAACTAGTTTTCTGGGCGCTCACGGTCACATCCAAAGCGTGTGCACATGAAGCCACATCGCAAACACCTCGAGAAAAAGTTATTGTTTTCATTGTTTCTGACTCAAGCAACCTTGCATTTTAATAAATAATGTTACATAAAGACAATTAAACAGTCAGTAATAAATGAACAAGTTACTAGTAGACCGGTTTTCGGTAATGCGATATATCACGGTAATGAATCTGCACGATATTGTTATCCTGGGCTCTTCTAAATACCGTGAATAATTATATATTACAAGTTATTCAGAATTTTGAATGCATTTTAAGAATATTTTTCCCATCAACTGGTCAAAATGCACAACACCACTGTATGCTGCGTCTTTGTTTCTGAATAGTGTTTAAATGATTTAAACAGCCATTCAGATTTGTGTATTTGCTATGATGTTCATCACAGATTAATCGCAACATGAAAATTTGATACCGGCATATCCCTAGTTACTAGCAATAAAATAGGCCTAGCACAAGGATACAAATGAAACAAACTGTTTTAACTTTTTGAGGTAGGCTAGCCTAAAACTAACAGTAGCTGCTACTGTTCAGGAACAGAATACTATGATGTACAAAGTCATAAATATAGATTATATTTATATATTATTCCATATTAAATATGAAAAAGTTATTTAGTCAAGAGCAGATTTGAGCAGAAAACACAATTTTTTCTTTTGTTCTTTAACACAGACTGACAGACAGCAGGTATACTAAAAACTGCTGTCACTTTCATACCAAATGTTAATGTTAACAATGTTAATTAATTATTGGTTATTCACTGCTCTTTAATTTTTGTAACTTTAATTTTAAGAATTAATCTGTTGTTTAATTTACAGTGAATTTACTATTTACTGTT
>NW_015555865.1:119918-125932 GCF_001515605.1 Sinocyclocheilus anshuiensis
CAGTGGCCATTATTGGTATAATGCCTAAATTTCATAGGAACCTTTTTTGTTTTTTGATATCTGCTTCAAATTTGGAAGACAACGTATTAGACACATGGCTTTAAATTTAAAACAATTATGGATTACAAATATTTTGTAAAATATTTATTTTATATAAAATAAAATAAAAATAGCACAATACATTTTCTTTTGCCAGTTACTTTTAAAAGGGGATTTGCTCTATTTTGATTGCTTCCATAGACATCAATCTTTATATGCGAACTATAAACTTTCATCCCAGTATTTCTGTGATAATACGAATGACTGTAAGACAGAAACAATGTAGTTGAAAAGCTGTTTCTTTACCTTTATCGGTCCAGAGCGCACTAGCGTCTTCTTGTCAGCCTTCAGAAGACCAGCGGGAACGACACGAGAGAGAAGAGGAAAGTGCTTCGCCTGTTTCTCATCAGGTGCGTTTGTCTGTATGATGTGCAGGTTCTCTTTAACATTCAGTCTGTTGACTTTCTGAGAGGAAGAGCTCCTCAGATGTGACGCATCGTCTCGTTTCTTCACACTCTTCCTCGGCTCACGAGTCTTTTCTGGCGTCTTGCCGAGGGACACGCAGACCTTGTAAATCAACGTGGATCCGCTCTCGTCTTTCTTCAGATCTTTGGAGAGTAGCTCCACTTTGTAGATGTCGATGTAGAAAACCGAAGCGAGGTGGTTCATGTCGATGCAGCGGAAGAGTTCCTTGAGCACCAGGGACCGATGGGTTTCCCAGTTACACCCCGAGATGATTTCCAGCACTTTAGTGGGCTCCGGCTCTCCCGCCTCACAGCTCTCGCCTGTAAACACACAGGAGGAACAAAACATGAACAACTGTACATGTGACCCTGGAGCACAGAATCAGTCATGAGGGTCAGTTTTTTTAAATCGAGATTTCTACATCATCTGGAAGCTGAATAAATAAGCTCTCCATTGATGTGACAGCAGGTATATTAAAAGCTGCTGTCACTTTCATACCAAATGTGAATGTTAACAATGTTAATTAATTATTGGTTATTGTTAATTAATGTTAACAACAAAAGACAAAATCACTCACTGCTCTTGACAATAATTTTTGTAACTTTAATTTTAAGAATGAATCTGTTGTTTAATTTACAGTGAATTTACTGTTTTTAATTTACAGTTTATTCTATTTCTGCAGCATTTCTGTACCTGAATGTTTTCCACCAAAACTGTTTCTAAAACGAAATTCAGGTCCTGAGTTTAATTTATAATACTGGCTAAGCAAATTACAATATACTTAATATTCTGGCATTCGGTTATGTGATTATGCAACTTACGTTCTCTGCCTGAAGTAACGTCTGGCACAGTCGCCGCCTGTGCTTACTAGAAAGCAAACAAATAGCACTAATAATCATACATTTTCTGAACATTTGTGTAAAATAATGGAGCATTAGGTCATGAATATGGCCTTAAAAGTCATTGAAATGTATTGGTTGAACGAACCCTGCATTTAATGAGTGAATGCCTACGATATAGGAGTTAGCCTATCACACAAACTAGAGTCCTGTTTTTATTATTATTATTATTATTATTATTTCTGCAGTTTAGCGCCATCTGCTGCCAGAGAGTGAAAGTGCGCTTTCATCCAGAGCATCTCTCACATGTTCAGCCATGTGCTTCACATCCGCGCTTATTTACATCAGAGTGCGCACATGTCTTTCACGCAGCATACAGTGGTGTTGTGCATTTTGACCAGTTGATGGGAAAAGTATTCTTAAAATGCATTCAAAATTCTTAATAACTTGTAATATATAATTATTCACGGTATTTAGAAGAGCCCACGATAACAATATCGTGCATATTCGTTACCGTGATATATCGCATTACCGAATACCGGCACAAGTCTAATGACAATACATTTTCATAATAATACGACTACATCTCTTTGTTTTTTTCTGCTCAGTGTTATTTCAGGGTTTTGATCTCTCAACTGAGAGATCACATCCTGTTTATTGTATTATAGTGACTATTTACAGTTTTTCTGAATTGCTAAAACACATTTCTTGAAACCATCACTCATTTTCTCAAAACCTTAAACACAAATCCAAATACTCAAACTAAATTCAGAAAACCTCTGACTCTTCCATCAAAATCAAACAATCACTGTAAAACCATTTCACTTGCACTCAAAATCAAACAGTGCTCTCAGATCACACACACATGAGTCAATAAAATAAACACTACGTAGCATTCATTAGACACTACAGAGAAAAATGGAGAACACAGCATCCAGAACATTACAGAAAAAAAGTATATTCTATTGAGTAAACAATTTAGCAATTCTGTAAAAAGCATAGTAATTGCAACTAAGGTGAATATATTGTATAGGCCTACTGTATGTACTGCAAGAATAGTACTGTGCTGAATATTGAATAGTACTGAATGTTTGTATACTGTATATTCAGCACTTGGATACTGCAAAAATACTGCAGTCCAACTGCAAAGGCCAAAAAAGTCAAATAAAACTCTTAAATGAATAGCATGTTACAGTACACTCAAATACTGTAAGTTGTGCAATTGTTTACAACAGTGTGATAAGTGTTTAAGTGAATGAGAATGTGTTTAAAGTTTTGCAAAAAGAGTGCATGAGATTTGCAAATAGAGCCTAACTGCCTGAATGTGTTTAAAGTTTAGCAGAAAGAGTGCTTTATTCGACAAATTGGTTTAAGCTAGTGAGAATTTGGTAGGCTAGACATGTTGCCTATTAATTGTATACAGTATATGAACCTGAAAGCACATTTTAATTTTTGTGTATTTTGTGTTACTCCATAATAATGTTCTAGTTGAGGGCATTTGTAGTATGGGGCCCAAACATAACCTCAAGCCCAGGGGCCCCCGGCCCCGTAAGTCCTGCCCTGGATGTGTGGCTTTATTATGTACACAAGGCCCTGCCCCTTTATACCCATTTCCTTTGCTAAGGTAAAACTAACCTCTTCAATGCATCTGTGTTGTGACTGGCTGGACTGAGCAGTCAGTGCAAGTGGCCGTAACCCACCAGTTGGGATCATGTTAATTTGACTGCTTTATTCAAGTTAAAGTTTCTTAAAACACTGATCATGTAAAAATATAAATAAATAAATACATTTAAAAAAAAATGAACAGATGCACAATAAGGTACTTCCTTACAGCAAGAGTGGTAAGCAACACGTTAAAGTTAGAGCTTAATAGCATCTGGCTGGATGGACAGAACAGCCAGTGCAGGAAGCAGCAACCCCACAGTCAGGAACATATCTGTTGTAATAGCAATAAAACTCCTTAAAACTTTGATTATGTAAAAGATTAGAGTTATATGGAAAGATGCACAATAATAAACGCTATGCAATGGTTACAGCACGAGTGGTACAAGACGCATTAAACTCTGAGCTCAACCGGCTAAAGACTGAACCACCACTGAACTCGGTGCTTATCTGAGGAGTTAGGGAGTGGAATATTTGATTGCAGGATGAGCCAAATAATTATCAATTTTTATCGATTTTCCATTTTAATAGAAAAAGACTGAAATTGGTTTTACAAGACATGAAATGTACAATTATTTTCAGGACAACAACACTTTGATAATTATTAGTATAAAGTGACAATGCTGTAACAGCATTTTAGGGCATTTTTAGCATTACTTGCACACAATGATAATACAAATGATCCTCTGGATTTAGATCTAGCTAGGTATAGTGTATTTATTATTTTGTCAAGCATATATCAGTGCTACAGTGCCTCCTGAACACCTGGGCATTCAAAATGTAATTAAGAGATTTAAATATTTGTCAACTTTGTTTAATGCCAGAATATGAAGTTCTCGAAAAATAACAAATGTAATAACTGTAATGAATTAGCAGTTATTTAAACAATGAGAGATAGAGAGACTTTAATTTAACTTTATAATTTTAATTTTCACTAATAGCACCACTCTAGAACAAGGACCCCCACTCCCTCCCTCTGTTCTTTACGGTCTTTCTCCCTGCAATCTTAAAACACAACGAAAAAGCCAGCCAGTGTTACAATCACATGATTATGAAATCAGACACATAAAGATCGGCACAGATGTGATTTGTTGCTTTCGTTATATGTGGTTTTGGGTTTTGTGATAATACAAGTTGTATTATTATGCAACATAGGAATGGCCAAACAGAGATGGCATAGGGTATTCGGTCGGAGTAAACACGTCCACATGGCGGTCAGACGTGTTGACAACATGGCGTATGGAGCAAAACCACCCAAACAACAAAAAATGTGCTCCTTACTCCTAACCACATGCACAAAACAACATACCCAGACACTGCAAAAAGAGAAAGTTATTACCGTAGACCCGAATGTCAACAGTTAGGTGATGTTTCACGCTATATGAACACACAAATGAATGCATGCATACCTGCTGGTGTGGCCCCAAAGATCCGCACCACGGGCACTTTCTTGACATCGCTCTCTCTGAACTCAGAGTAACAGACGTCCAGATCTCTGATCGGACTGCTCATGTAATAATCCGCCGTGACGATCCGCAATGAAAACATGTTCTGTTCAGTTCTGCAGGGCAAGCATGAGATGATTTATGATACAAATAATAATAATAAAAGCACAGGCAGCAGTCGATCCTAGCTTTCCCTTAAAGGTGCACCGATGTTTTGTTTCTGCAGAGAACTGCTTGGACCGTGGCGGCTTTAAGCAGAGCGTGATTTGCAGAAATATGGATCGCGATTATCATTCGATAATCCTATGCTGCAAGTGATTCCAAAAATCACATCCATAATTCCTACTGGAACGGTTCAAATACAACGCGTATTTCATTTTAAAAGAAAAATCTAATGTATACTTTCGCTACTGCAACACGATCTCGACACTGTTGGGCAATCCTAATCATTCCCATCCCTCCCATATCCACGTAGAGTGCACTGCAGCATTCCTTGCACCCAGCCGCTTGGTCAGATAGTTCACTTCACTCCTGCTGGAAAAGGAAGCTCCACGCTGTCTCTGCTCTTATTGGTCCGCACTAAAGACAAGACGCCTTCGGATTGGTTTATAAGAAGACAAGCGCGCTGATTGGCACATGTTAGGCGGAAATAACAGGGAGATTACGATGCAATAAAAGCCTCAGATTATATATGTATACATGTCGGCTATTCATAAAGTGGTTGAACCATAGGGTTGAACAGACAGAGATGACAAAAAATATAATTGAAATAAACGAGGGACCACGCGAGCTTTTATTTAACATCTGAGTATGCGATTTCAGACGCAGCCAATATAATTAACTTAGACGTTTCCACCAAATTACTACTTCTACTGCTACTACCTGTTGGGTTGGGCGATTTTTTATTTATTTATTTATTTTTGTCAAAAACTGTCCCCGTTGTTTCCGAAAATATTTCAGCGTAAGTGCGTCGACTGTATTCTACGGTGACCGAGAAGTGCAAAACAAATCACAATTCTGAAAATAAAATAACAAATTACAAACGCAAATGCAAGTCTAAAAAACTAAATAACAATTCAGAAAACACAACAACAATTCAGAAAACATTATAACAAGTCAGAAAACACAATGACAAATTCGAAAACAAAATAACAAGTCAGAAAACACAACGACAAATCCGAAAACAAATTAACAAGTCAGAAAACACAACAACAAATCAGACAAACCGGAAGAGGTTGGTATAGTTTGAGACAGCGCCATTGGTTTGGGATTACTCACAGCTGACTGGACAAGACATCTGTCAATCAACGTATACAGGAAAAACCAGCCGAAGAACAGCAGAGTCGTGGTAGAAAGTTTCGAGATGGTATTAAAGTAGCTCAGTTTAAATGTATTGTATGAATTGCCCTGATTATGGAATAAAAAATACGGGGTGTCTATTTACATTTAGTTAAAAGCAGCTGTAAAACATCAGCTCCAGTGGTGCAGATGGATAAGCATGTAATGTTGGCTTTTTGACGCGATCGACCCGGGTTCGATCCCACCTTTTGCCAAACTTTTTTTT
>NW_015555865.1:127456-130286 GCF_001515605.1 Sinocyclocheilus anshuiensis
AGGTAGGTATAGTTTGAGACAGCGCCATTGGTTTGGGATTACTCACCTCTGACTGGACGAGACATCTGTCAATCAACGTATACAGGAAGAACCAGCCGAAGAACAGCAGAGTCGTGGTAGAAAGTTCGGAGATGGTATTAAAGAAGCTCAGTTTAAATGTATTGTTTGAATTGCCCTTACTATGGAATAAAAAATACGGGGTGTCTATTTACATTTAGTTAAAAGTGACTATAAATCATCAGCTCCAGTGGCGCAGATAGATAAGTGCGTGTAGTTGGCTTTTTGACGCGATCGACCCGGGTTCGATCTCGCCTTTTGCCGAACTTTTTTTTCCTCCCTTTACAAATCTCGTATTAGCAATGGATTCTATTTACACTAAGTGAAAATAGCAGTATTTTTAGCAATATGCTATTTACACTAAGTGCAAATACCTATTTACACTTAATTTTTATTGAAAATAAATGCCTTTACGATGTGATACGAGATTTGAAAAGGGAGGAAAAAAAAGTTCAGCAAAAGGTGGGCTCGAACCCGTCAAAAACCCAAGGACACGTGCTTATCCATCTGCACCACTGGAGCCGATATTTTACAGTCACTTTTAACTAAATTTAAATATACACTCCGTATTTTTTATTCCATAGTAAGGGCAATTCATCCAATACATTTAAACTGAGCTACTTTAATACCATCTCCGAACTTTCTACCACAATTCTGCTGTTCTTCGGCTGGTTCTTCCCTGTATACGTTGATTGACAGATGTCTCGTCCAGTCAACGGTGAGTAATCCCAAACCAATGGCGCTGTCTCAAACTATACCTACCTCCAATACTCAAGTAAATGTACTTAGTTACTGTCCGCCTCTGGTAAGCTCTACTTTTAACATTGCAAAGAGAGATGGTCCTCACTGCAGAACATCCAGGGGGCGTGGTTGGATCCAGATCCAACTCCTCCCACCTTACATATACCTAAACCAACCTGTCTCCACCTCCTGATCCCTAAACCCACCCATCTCCACCCCTAAACCTACCAATCTCCACCCCCTAGATGTGGATCCAACCACAAGTCATAAGTTCCCAGAAAAAATAATACTCAAGTAAAGTACAGATACTCAAAAAGTGTACTTAAGTACAATACTCAAGTAAATGTACTTAGTTACTGTCCGCCTCTGGTAAGCTCTACTTTTAACATTGCAAAGAGAGATGGTCCTCACTGCAGAACATCCAGGGGGCGTGGTTGGATCCAGATCCAACTCCTCCCACCTTACATATACCTAAACCAACCTGTCTCCACCTCCTGATCCCTAAACCCACCCATCTCCACCCCTAAACCTACCAATCTCCACCCCCTAGATTTGGATCCAACCACACCCTCTGGATCTTGTGTTCTGCAGTTAGGGGCTACTGGAGAAAGAAGCTTTTCAGTACATTTGGGCTTGCATTCTCTTCATTTGCTTAGTTGCACTAACATAGTGTTACTGTTCATAGAAGCAATGTGTTGGACATAATATTTCAATTTATGACTTTTATTTTGATATTCATTTTGGGCTGTGAATTGAATTTCCACCTAGTCCACCCCTGACTTCCTGTTTATGGGGGGTGCTTGGGAGAGAATGGTGGGTATAGCTTCAGATGACTTCAGATGACTGAAGAATACGTTGGATTCTGTTATTCACATATACATAAAAACATCTTGTTTGATTGTGAATATATCCAAGAACAATTTTACTGTCAGTGAAGAACTGGATACTGTTGAACTGCAAGCCTATTTCTTCAACAACCATGTCTGCAATCTCAACTGCGAGAACTGCAGCACACAGTTCCAATCTTGGAACAGTGAGATCTGGCTGTGGTGCCAACTTTGTCTTTCCAAACACAAATCCAAGATCTGTTTGACCCTATTGGGATGTGGATCTCAGATAAGCTACAGCTGCTACAGCTTTCACAGATGCATCTGCAAATATACACAGCTCCCTTGACTGAAGCTCTGAAGTAGGAAAAGATGAATAAGTACGCTGTATCTTTAGGTCTTGCAGACTCTGTAAGGAGTTCCTCCATCGTATCCATTCTGGCTTTATGTCATCTGGTAATGGGGAATCCCAGTCTTCAGCCTGTGCAGAGAGTTCCCTAAGCAACAGCCTGCCCTTGATGGTAATAGGATAAATGAAACCGAAGGGATCATATAGGCTGTTTACTGTTGACAGTACACCTCGCCGGGTAAATGGCTTCTTTTCATCAACAGCTTGGAAGGTAAAGGTATCTGATGCTATGTTCCAGGACACTCCTAGGCTACGCTGGACTGGAGTATCTTCCAAGAAGAGGTCAACATCTCTGATGTCCACAGCACGATCTTCCGGGTGAAATGCCTCAATCACTGCAGGTCGATTAGAAATGATCTTATGTAGCCTAATAGGGATGCACCGATACCACTTTTTCCAGTACTCGCCCGATACCGATACTTTTATTTTTGGTACTTGCCGATACCGAGTACCGATACCAATATTTTCATTGCATTTGTACATTTTTTAAATATTAGGTACAGAAACCAAAAGAGTATGTATAATGTTAGTTGGTTAACTTAATTTATCAAATAGATACAGTCAAACCAAAATGTATTCAGACACCTTCAACATTTCTCACATTATCACAGTTTATTCGCTATAGTTTAGAAAATTGTAATAAAATATGACAAGAACTCAGAGTTAAACTGTGTCAGAACAAATTCAGCTTGATAATGTCAGATAAATTTGATAGAAAGGTATGTAATGGATTACAATAAACCAAAAATTATTCATACAGCTGTCAATATTTACACAACTATCAATACTTTGTCGG
>NW_015555865.1:136282-140087 GCF_001515605.1 Sinocyclocheilus anshuiensis
ATAATGTCAGATAACTTTGATAGAAAGGTATGTAATGGATTACAATCAACCAAAAATTATTCATACAGCTGTCAATATTTACACAACTATCAATACTTTGTCGGGTGACCCTTAGCCTTAATGACAGCATATAGTCTCCTGGGCATGCTGTCAACCAGGTTCATGCAAACCTGAACTTCAATTTTTTCCCAGACTCGGTCTGAATAATTTTTGGTCCCAAATTTGAATCAATTTTACTGGTAGTCCACTGTATGAAGAATTTTTGGGTATAATATATGACAGTTTAGTTTATTTTGCTATCCTCCCTTTACATAAATTAACTATAGTGTCCTACACCCACTAGTAAAAAAATATATAAAAAATTATATCTGGTCTCTGAATAATTTTTGGTTTGACTGTATATCCTTCTGTTATTTTCACACTTAATTATTCCCATTAAACTGTATTTTACAAGTTTTTGTTACTTTCACTGTTCATTTTTTTTCTCTCTCTATGGTAGCCTACATCATCTTTAATTTAATAGCATTAGAGCTGCTCCATTGCAGCGGCTTAGTACTGTAATCATGCGATTTGCTGTAAAAATGCAGGGAACCACTCGCTATAAATCTCCAAACTGTGATATTTTCATAAATAGAAGTCACGTTTTTTTCATCTGAAATGTGCAGTGATTTATTTTCCAAAGCCACTCATATAATGCAGAAACACTCATGAAGCAAGCAAAACACGCTCAATCCACTCAGCGTGATTTGCTTACCAGCTGGCGCAAATCAGCTATACAGGCATTAATACTGAATGTTTTATATTCATTGCATACATATACTTCGTAGACATCTTTAATCTCTAATAACTCCATTCTGCTGTCTGTTGTCGGTGTTTCTTTGTCTGAATATGGCACTTATCACATGCTGTGTGGTATGGGCGTTTGGTATCGGGGCATTTTAACGAGTACGAGTACGAGTAGAGGAGCTCAGTATCGGGCCCGAAACGCATCCCTATAGCCTGAGATTTGCTACTGCCAGCATATCTTGAGTTTGTTTGAGGACTTGAATTGCTGCTGCTTCAGAAGGGAAGGACTTCAGAGCATCATCAACATAGAAGTCATGTTCAACAAACTCTCTCACTTCACTGCTGAAATTCTTTTCTTCCTCTTTGGCTGCTCTGTGCAAACCATATATGGCAACAGCAGGGGAAGGACTATTGCCGAACACATGAACACGCATTCTGTATTCCACTATTTCTTTACCTGGGTCATTGTCTTGGTACCACAAAAAGCGCAGGAAATCTCTGTGATCCTTTCTGACTAGAAAGCAGTGGAACATATGCTGAATGTTGGCAGTTATAGCCACAGGCTCCTTACGAAATCTCAACAACACTCCCAGGAGGCTGTTATTGAGATCTGGCCCCTGAAGTAAGACGTCATTCAGAGAGACTCCATCATAAGGTGCGCTAGAGTCAAAGACTACACGGATCTTTTTTGGTTTCTTCGGATGATAAACCCCAAACAAAGGCAGATACCAACACTCTTGGTCCTTTTTAAGTGGGGGCGTGTTCATTAGCAAACACATTCTCCATAAACTCAAAAAAATGTGTTTTCATCTGGGGACGTTTCTCCAAGGTGCGACGGAGTGAAGAAAGACGGTTGTAAGCATACGCCCTATTATTTGGGAGCCTTCTTCTAGGAACTTGAAGTGGTAAAGGAGCCACCCAGCCATTAGATTAATCTTGATATAACTCTTTGTCCATTAAGTGAAGAAACCTTTCATCATCCACTGACAGTGCAAGCTTATGATCTCCAAAAACCAAAGCCAAAGATGAAATCAACTGAAAATAAAACACATTAAATTTATCAAGATATCAGCAGAGGAGGATTAAACAGCTCCACAAACAGCATCACCAGCTTATTATTACTAACCAGTGTGACTTTATTTCTGTCATATGTGTACAAAAGCTCTTATTGAGATTTTAGGTGTTGTACTTCCATTTTAAGTCACCATAATGGCGATCGGTGTGTGCTTTAGTTGGGCTCTTGAACCTAGTTTTTCTTTGATTGCTTAAATTAGCTGTGTTTATTTAATGCAGTTTTTATAGCAAGAAAAGCCAATCTATGATTAGATAAAACTGTTGTTTGTGACGTGAAAACCATCATGAGCTAGTCAGATTCACTGATCTCACCTAATGTTTAATCTCTTATTAAATGTGTGATATATTACTAATACTCTTGCATTGCACCACTGATACTACTGCAATCATTGTGAAAGATTCCTAAGCACAATAGATACAAATAAAAGCTTTGAACCATGGCAGAACTTAAACACACACAGACATCAACAGTCAGCCTATGAATCTCAAGATTGGTGACAATCAAAAAAAAAATGTCATGCTGCAATGCATGCTGGGAGTTTTGTACTGGCACCCAACATGCATTGGGGCATGATTTTTTTTTTATTTTTAATAATAGTCACCATTGTTGAGATTCATGTGCTGATTCTTGATGTCTGTGTGTGTCGAAATGGTGCTGTAATGCTAAAGGTTTTGTGCATAAAATGCTTTTAAATTTCTTAACAGTTTGTCAACATACCTTGTAGAGACATATTAGTACCATAAACAAAACATCAACCCATATAATTAGACTAATTGAAATCAGTTAATCAGATCATGAGATGAGATCATCACCATTAATAGTTATCAAAATTACTTCATTACAATTTCGCTCAGCTGTTCTTGTCATTACAAATGTTCTTTACACACACACACAGATAAAACAGCAAAGATAAACTAACGTTAAACAGTCAAGGGTCAACAGCCCAACTAAAGCAACCACTGACCGCCAAAATGGTGAGGACAAAAAAAACATTTTCAATACAATATAAACCTCGGTTAATTCTCAAAGAATTTTTGTAGATATATCACAGAAATAAAGTGAGTCTGGTTAGTAATGAATGAAGCTGGTAATGCTGTTTGTGGAGTTGTGTAATCCTCCTCTGCTGTTTTATTTTGGTTAATTTCCAAAAGTACTAATGTAGGGAATAGTGAATGAGGGTGTAGGGTGTGATTTCAGACACAGTCTATGAGTGTTGACTCTGAGGCTACTTTCTCGAAAACAAAGGTTAGATCTATTACAGTTAGTCACCGTATATTGTAAGGAAACTTACTGTAAATCATTTAACAGTTTTTTTCTGTGGCATTTATACAGTCTTTTACCGTTAAAATCACGATCATTGGACTCAACAATGGTGACTTTTTTTTTTTTTTTTTTAAATCATGCCAAATCTGTCGTAAAATAATCATATGCATCTCGTGGCGTATATTCCAAACATTCTGAAGGTATACTGAGGGTTTGGTGAAAAACAAACCGAAATGGCAAGTTATTATATTTTATGAAAATCTTGCGTTGCAGTGCGAATGCGCAGTAGCTCTGTCACCAATCTTGAGATTCATAGGCTGACTGTTGATGTCTGTGTGTGTTTAAGTTCTGCCATTGATCAAAGCTTTTATTTGTGTATATTGTGCTTAGGAATGTTTCACAATGATTACAGTAGTATCAGTGGTGCAACTCGAGAGTATTAGTTATATATTAGACACTTAATAAGAGATTAAACTGATGTCTTGACATCACAAACACCGGTTTTATCTGATCATAAATTATTTTGGCTTTTTTTGCTATAAAAATTGCGTTAAATAAACACAGCTAATTTAAGCAATCAAAGAAAAACAAGGTTCAAGAGTCCAACTAAAGCAAACACCAATCGCTAATATGGTGACTGTTGAGTAATTTCGCTCTTAATGAACCAATAAACCTTACATA